>NC_090123.1:130000-430000 GCF_023973825.1 Plasmodium brasilianum
TTCATTTATATATATGTTACCATCTTTATTACACTCAAAATATTATCGGCACAGGAATATCAACCTGTTTCCCTTTTGAGACGGAGATGTCTTGTATATTTCTTACAAAATACACTCCCCATATAAACACTTTTCAGCTATCCCTTAGGAGCGGCTAACTCTTGTACAATCACAGTTGACAAGAAACCCTTCTCCACTTCAGTCTTCAAAGTTCTCATTTGAATAGTTGCTACTTCCACCAAGATCTGCACTAGGGATATGTTCCATGAAAACTCACGTATTTCACTTCTATACAAAACCCCACGATTTTCTACTCATAAAAGGATTCTAAAAAAAAAAAAAATAAAGAAAACTTTATTTCCCTTTTACTTTAAAAAAACTTCCTTTTATGGCCTGGTATCGGTAATCCGCTTTAGCGCCATCCATTTTCAGGGCTAGTTCATTCGGTAGGTGAGTTGTTACACACTCCTTAGCGGATTTCTACTTCCATGACCACCGTCCTACTGTCATTATGAACCAACACCTTTTATGGGATCTCATGAGCGAATATTTAGGCACCTTATCCAAGCGTTAGGAGCATCCCTCATCGCCAGTTCTGCTTACCAAAAATGGCCCACTTGGAGTTATTTTATTTAAAATAAAAATATAAGTGAACAAAATACAAAAAAGTTATTTTATCCTTTTTACCTATTGGGAGTTTGAGAATAGGTCAAGGAAAACGATTTCCCTGATTCCTCTAATCATTATCTCTACCTGGTAAAATTATATTAGTCAACTCCAGCGATCCTGAGAGATATTTCGAAAATAACCAGCTAATAGGCTTTTCGATTAGTCTTTCGCCCCTAAACGTGATTGAAATGAACGATTTGCACGTCAGTATCAATTCGATCCTCCATCAGACTTTCGTCTGACTTCAATCTCACCACGCTTAGTTCAAAGCCTCTCGGGTCCTACCAAATATGCTCTTACTCAATAAAGCTTAATTGCTTACCGGTATTGTATGCATTCAATGAAAATTACTTTTCATTCAATTCTACAATAAAATAGTAATATTACATTAATTTCGCATAAAATTATATATTATAAAAATAACATATTTTTTGATTAATATATCTTTATCACTTATACTCGCACATTTGCTAGACTCCTTGGTCCGTGTTTCAAGACGAGTGGGTTAAAAAAGTACTGTTTAGAAACAACTTAAAAAATAAGAATAAAAATTCTTACAATATTTAATTTCCTCAGCAATATAAATAATTATTAATATTAAAAAATATTTATAAAACCATATTTTTTAACCATTAGTGGAAAAAAAAGACAGATAAAAAATAAATTTATATTCATTTTTCATCAAATAGTTTTATCTTAATTATCCAATATCACTGATGCTTCTTTTAATAAAGAAGAAAAATAACCCAAAAAAGAACTATTTTTCCTCCTTAATTTTTTCCTTTTTTAATCCGTTCCATCTTAACGATTTCAGGTACTATTTAATTGCTCATTCCTGAGTACTATTTCATCTTTCCCTCACGGTACTTGTTTGCTATCGGTCTCCTACACATATTTAGCTTTATGTGAAATGTATCACACACATTTGTGCTCCAATCTCAAAGAACACGACTCTACATGAAATAATCTATTGAAAAAATAATAAATATAAACTATGGGCCTTTCACCCTCTTTGGAGGAGCATTCCTGCTCACTTCGCTTATATTTATTAAAAATAACAATAGAATTACTTCAAAAACATGACAATTCCCATAAAAGGCTTATAACCTTTATAAGGGATTTTCCTATTTGAGCTTATCCTTATTCACTCGCCGTTACTAAAGGAATCATTGTTATTTTCTTTTCTTCCGCTTAATTATATGCTTAAATTCAGCGGATTTGCCCTCCTAACATAAATCTAATTTTCTTTTGATATTCTTTAAAAATTATTTATAAAACTTACACATTGTCCCTTGATATGAGAGAGCATGAAGCATCTCATATATAATTCTTTATATACTGTGAAATGCCACAATGTTGTATTAAGATTTCCAAGGGAATAAATAAGCTGTATATATTGCTTAAAAAGCAAAAACAAATTTTTATAATAATTATTCCTTTTTTAATATTCAAAACTTAAACTTTATACATACATAATATTATAAAATTATAATATATTTTTCTTCTATATATATATATTTAATAATATATATATAATACTGACTATTCAAAAAATATACCCATTTTATAAATCTGCATATATAAACTTTATTTATAATAGATTTTAAAATATTATTAAATTGTGCTCCTTTTCTTCTGAAATAAATTTTTTAATGAGCGTATTTTTTATATGTATTCTTTCTTGTCTTCTCTCTTCTTATTTCTTCAATTACAAAATTATTTAATTTTTTTACTTTTCACTAAAACCTCAAAAATACACCCAAACGCATCAATAAAAAATTATATATATATAAATATAAAATAACCGCAAAAATAGAATATAATATAAATTTGAAAAAAAATTACCGAAATTATATATATATAATTTATTATATAATAAAATATATTATATAACATTATATATATTTAAAAAACGTATATAAATATATATATATATATATAATTAGAACTAATGCAAAATAATTTCCATGAATTTTTATATAAACCAAATATAAAAAGAATACAACTAAAAATACAGCCTATAAAATTTATATTTAAAGAAAAGTTAAAATATTATAGTTAAAACTTTCTGTACTAATTACTATATAGCTATAATACTAAAAATATTCCTATAATATTTTATTATCTTCATTCAATTTTACTTTTTGATTCCTTCTTTTACAATTTTAAAAATTAATTTCAAAAATGTTATCTTATCGTTAGACTCGTTAAATATATATTATTTACTAAAAAGTAAAAATATATTAGGGAAATATCTTATTAATAATTTCTACTTCTTATAAAGCTACAACCTTTTTATATATTTAAAAAGGGAACTTAAAAATAGAAAAAATTAATAAAATTGTGGTCTGATAAAATAAAAGGTTTCAAAAATAAGTTTAACCAAACACAACACAATAATAATATTCTAATTACCTATCATATTTTCTTATATCTTTTTTCTATTTCTGTATTAGCATATATTAATTAAACAATGCTAAAACAAAATAAGTTTTGAATGCAAAAAGTCCGAATATCCGAAAATAATAAAAAATATTATGAAGGAGTACCATTATTTCATTAAGAAATTGGTGTAGCTTACATTCAGCATTCTGATGATTCACAGTCACTGCAATTTTCATTGCATATCGCATTTTGCTGCGGCCTTCATCGCTGTAGGAACCAAGACATCCATCGTTAAGACTGTGCAAAAAAAATTTAAGTTATTTCTTTATTGAAATTACTTAAATTTAATATTTTAAAAATTAATAAATTTAGATAAAAAAAATATTGCTTTATATTTAAATAATAACCCCCTTTAAAAAAAGTATTATAAAAATATATTAAAAATTTAAATTTATATTTACATTACTAAGCATTATCTATTTTATTTAATAAATAATTATATAATAATAAATAATATATATATAATTTTTATTAAAATATTTTTATCTTTTTTATAATAACGTCATAAACAAAAATAACATTTATAAAAAGATTTTAAATAATTATAAAAAATTTAATACATATTTTTGTAACCAATTACACACATTAAAAATATATCAAAAATTCTACATTTTATATTAAATTAAATAATATATAAATTAATATTATATTATTTTATTATTTTATATAATACTAGAAGAAACTAATTATTAGTTAAATTCTTATATATGAATTCTAAAAATATTGCTTTTCAAAATTTATATAATATAACAATATACAATATTATATAGATATATTATATATATATAAAATTATATATTTAACATATAATTAATATATAACTAACTTTATTTTGTATAATGTAAAAATTTTATAAATTAATATTATAAAAATTGATTTATTAAAACTATTCAAAATAATTTTATTTTCAAAAAAATAATAAATAATTAAACTCAATTGAAAAATATAAAAACGAGAAGAATTTTAAATTTTCTAATTACATTTAATGTTTTACAAATGAATTTAAATTATTTATTGTATTTTTTGTGAGATGAGAATAAAATTATTTTTATTAAAAATTTATTTTTTCTATTATTTTAAAAATATTATGATCCTTCCGCAGGTTCACCTACGGAAACCTTGTTACGACTTCTCCTTCCTTTAAAAGATAGGATTTACAATTTTTCCAGAAAAAAGAATAAAAACCCTTTTTCCTTGTCCAAACAATTCATCATATCTTTCAATCGGTAGGAGCGACGGGCGGTGTGTACAAAGGGCAGGGACGTAGTCAGCACAATCTGATGAATCATGCTTACTAGGCATTCCTCGTTCAAGATTAATAATTGCAATAATCTATCCCCATCACGATATGTATTGAAAAAGATTACCTACACTTTTCAGTGGAGGAAAACTATATATTCTTTGCATGCATACATATAGAAATACATATAACATAACAAGATATATATTTTTAAATACTCGTTATACATATCAGTGTAGCACGCGTGCAGCCTAGTTCATCTAAGGACATCACAGACCTGTTGTTGCCTTAAACTTCCTTGTGTTAGACACACATCGTTCCTCTAAGAAGCTTTACAATTAAGCAAATACATTCTTATGCGAAAAAAGAAAAAGAATAAATATGCATAATTAAGAAAAAAAGGGAAAAGAACGTTTTTATTAAAAAAAACATTCTAATATTTTAATCAAAATTAGCACAATTTATCTATATTCTAATTTCACTTAAGAATATAGTGTATTTACCGCTAATTAGCAGGTTAAGATCTCGTTCGTTATCGGAATTAACCAGACAAATCATATTCACGAACTAAAAACGGCCATGCATCACCATCCAAGAAATCAAGAAAGAGCTATTAATCTGTCAATCCTACTCTTGTCTTAAACTAGTGAGTTTCCCCGTGTTGAGTCAAATTAAGCCGCAAGCTCCACGCCTGGTGGTGCCCTTCCGTCAATTCTTTTAACTTTCTCGCTTGCGCGAATACTCGCCCCAGAACCCAAAGACTTTGATTTCTCATAAGGTACTGAAGGAAGCTATCTAAAAGAAACACTCATATATATGAATGTCTCTTTTATTTTTTACTCTATCATCCAACACCTAGTCGGCATAGTTTATGGTTAAGATTACGACGGTATCTGATCGTCTTCACTCCCTTAACTTTCGTTCTTGATTAATGGAAGTATTTTAGGCAAATGCTTTCGCAGTTGCTTGTCTCCAGAAAATCTAAGAATTTCACCTCTGACATCTGAATACAAATGCCCCCAAGCTACTCCTATTAATCGTAACTAAGCCAAAATAAGAAAAAAGAACAAAATTCTGACTTGTTCAATTTTGTTATTCCATGCTGTAGTATTCAAACACAGAAACTGTTTTAACTGTTTGCTTTGAACACTCTAATTTACTCAAAGTAACAAAATTCCCATGCATAAAAAATTATACAAAAGAATTTTAAAAAGAATCATTTTTATAATAAGAACGCATATATATATTAATAAAACAAAATGTAACAGAAAAAATATAACGCTTGGCGTTTATTCTTAACGTACAACTTTGTTATAAATATACAAAGCATTACTTAAAATATTGATTCCTTGAAATTCAACTACGAGCGTTTTAACTGCAACAATTTTAATATACGCTATTGGAGCTGGAATTACCGCGGCTGCTGGCACCAGACTTGCCCTCCAATTGCCTTCTGGGAAGGTTTTAAATTCCCATCATTCCAATTGCAAAACCAAAATTTGGCCTTGCATTGTTATTTCTTGTCACTACCTCTCTTCTTTAGAATTGGGTAATTTACGCGCCTGCTGCCTTCCTTAGATGTGGTAGCTATTTCTCAGGCTCCCTCTCCGGAATCGAACTCTAATTCCCCGTTACCCGTCATAGCCATGTTAGGCCAATACCCTAACATCAAAAGCTGATAGGTCAGAAACTCGATTGATACACACTAAATAAATCGAAATTTATTATGTGTTACTTCTTTGTTATAATTCCTTAAGTTAATAAACTTTTCTCTTATAAGGCTTAACAAATACATACTCAAAAAACATAAAGAATTAAGAGTATTAAAGCAAGTATTAGCTACAGCTTTTCCGTAGTTATCCTTATAAAAAAAATGTCAAGTAGACTATAACTGTTTTAATGAGCCGTTCGCAGTTTCTACATATAAAATATGCATATACTTTCACTTGCATGGCTTAATCTTTGAGACAAGCATATGACTACTGGCAAGATCAACCAGGTTACTTATAATATTATTATTTTTCGTTTTCTATTTTTACTCTAGGTACATGTAGATGTATAATTCTGTATGATAATTTGGAGTTCCTTGTTTAGCAATTTTTTTGCAAAATTTTTTGTTCTCTGAACTAAAAAGTCTAAGCTATATAATAAAAAGTACAATAATATTTAAAATAATTTTATTATAACTTTTAAAAGTATATAAAACCATAAATTTAAAAGATTCTATATAATAAAAAACCTTTTAAGATAGGTCATCATCCCTCTCTCATTCATACTATTATTATGTTTCTTTGTACTCAATAATAAATATAGATAAACGAAAATTATTATATTACATATTTACTTATTTTTTTGTTTTCATATATAAAACAAATATGGCTAAAATACGTTCTTTTTATTAATCTTGTTGATATTTTATTAATTTATTACAAATAATCTCTTAGAATTATTGTTAACCTCTATAATTCTAAATTGAGAAATGTATAATGCATCTAATAAATTTTATAGGAAAAATTATTTATAAAAAATTATATCTTTTTTTTACCAAATTTTTTCTATAATTATTATGCATGCTTTAAATTTTTCATATCTTATGTGGTATATTTAATCTTAAAGAATTTAAAAATACAGATTATCAAAAATGAGAAAAATATACTATATAATTCATTTATTAATATACAGCATATTTTATATTTTAAAAATTCCTAAAAATGAATTTATTATACAGAAAACTCTTATCATTTTTAAAATGAGAAGATTACTGTATATTGGTCTATAAATTATTTATATATGGAGAGAAATCACTAAATATTTTATCAAAATGCAAAATGAAATAATAATTTTCGAAAATAATGAAAACACGCACACAATATTATAAAAAACTGTTTTATCCGTTATATTATATAAATTAATTTACATTTATTATTAAATTAATATAATTCTTACTTCTTAATATAATTCTTACTGCTCATTATAATAACTTAAAATAAATACAAAAATTTATAATTTTATATTAATAATTTTAATGAAAATTATATATTTTTATAATAGAAATTATATATTTATAAAACTGAGTTAAACCTTTTACTAAAAATAAGAAATCTTTTCACTACATGTTGGTAATTATTATCCATACAACTTCTAAAATAAATAAACGTTATATATGAACAAATAAATTTTCCTTAATATACAAAATAAATATACACTATTAATAAAAAAGCAATATTGAAAAAATAAGTTACATAATAGTTTATGCAATACATAAATATTAATTAAAAATAATTATTATACACTATTTCAAATTTAAGTTGAAATTTTTTAAATTGAACTTTTTAATAAATAAATGATGTTGTGATGAAATTTATATTCTTTTTATAAAACATAAACTTTTATAAATAACATAAATTTTTATAAATAATAATAAAATATTATTAAATTATAATTATTTATTATTTATAGGATATTTATTGCCAATTTATTACAAAAAAAATTTTTGCAGTAAATTGACAAGTAAAAATTGAACTATAAACGTTATATGTTTATTTGTTATTTAATTTTTTTTTTATAAATTTTTCATTAACATGTTAATTTTTTTTTGTTTTCTTTTAATATATCGAAATTAAAAATCTTTCCTATTTAGTCATAATTTTTACAGCTTATTTTATATGCACACACCCCCTCCTCCCTTCCATTACATGCATTTTAATTTATTATAAATATCTTTAATATTTTAATGCATTAATGTTACACATATATATTCTAACATTTTGCCCTAGCTTGATATATACATTAATATATAATGTACTGCGTAGTTACCAGCATTGCGAATAAAATATATATATATATATTAAAGCATTTTACACATTTACATTAAATCATATGCGTGAAAATTATGTAATCTTTCGTTATTTATATAAGAAATAAAACTTTTTATGAATTAGTTTATAATATTTGTTAAAATGTTTTATCTTTTTGATAATACATTATATGCATTTTGTTTTGCAAAAAATGTTATCTCCATTTAATATTACATTAAATACCTTCATTTATAATATATATATGTATTTTTTTTTTCGTGCAAATTATATATTATGCCAATAATAACAAAATTTTATTTAATATTCCTGATTAAATAGAAAAAATTTGCTAAAATTTCTATATACAGAAAAAATTGAATTTTTTTGAAAAAATTATAATAGACATACCCCCCAAATAAAAAAATATTAATACAGTGTTATATGTAAAATATACATTTACATAAATGGACTTCAAAATTTTATATTATTCATTCATATAAAATATTTAAGCATTAATAACAAATTTATAGAGCAATTTTATTCAAGTATATAATGATTATGTCAATTTTTTTCAAAGGAACGAATAACATAGTATATAACAAAAACATCAGTTATATTTTATCAAAAACAGTTTTTTTACATTTATTTACCTTTTACCTTCAATAGATACGAAAGTATATAATTTTTTCTTTGAAAACAATAATTCTGTAAAAATATATTATCTAATATATAACAATAACTTTACGTCGAATAATTTTAATACCGTTCGCACACACAAAACAAATAATATAACCATGTTTGAATTTATTAAATTATAATATAATTCTTATTTTTTTAATATAATTAATTATGAATAAAATGGAATATGAAGAATTCATTCTTCATTTACTGTTATAAGCCTCGTTGAAATTTATAATATTAAAAATATGCATATCACTTAAAAAAAATATATATATATATTCATTTAGAATATATTTTTCCATATTTTGTTATTCTTTTTTGTAATGTCCTTTTAAAAACGTATTATCATTTCGAATTCTTGTAAAGAATTTTAATTAATCTTTATAATATCAATTTTACTGATAAATACATCGTTATAAAAAAATTGTACAACTAATATTGCACAAAAAATAAATACTAATACAGGAATATGAATAAATTATAACATTCTCCAAAAATATAAGAAATATTGCAAAGGTTCAAATATTTTTGAATGAATATATAAACATAAATGTATATCTTTATAATCATATGATCATTTTAAAGCTATCTAAATATAAACCATCCAAATTAATGTTTTATTTTTTTACATTAATTGTATTAAATAGTTTATATAATACATTTCCATCAGAACTTACACATCAAAAAATGTTTTCATTACATCGATATATGTAAGAGTTTTTCCCTAAAATGTATTTATCTGCATCATAATAATGAAAATATTATTACATAAAATAAAGGAAAAAGAAATACTTTATATGCAAAGTGTGCATATTCATTATACATCATAGTATCCTTTTTTTGATATTTTAAATATTAAAAACCAGTTAACTGTTATCCTGGTTCATTTTTATTTAGAAGACGAAAATTTAAAAAAAAAAAATAATATTTTATTATTTTGTTTCTTTCGTAAGTTATTATAGAATGATTCACATCAATATAATATCCAATGTTGAAAACTAAATTAAAATTTTGTACTCTCCTTATTTTATACAAAATTATAACAGACCATATTTACAAATCAAAAATATTTAAAACAAGTATTATCACAATAATGCGACAAACCGCATTTTTATCACTTTTACAAAGGATAAAGTTACGTAAAATAGCCCTTTAACTATATACAATTTCTCAGGTAAATTTAATTATTTTTTTTAGTACCTTATTACAATAAAAACACTAATTCTGAAAATTTTAAATAAATTTCCTACCCTACCAAATTCCTAAAATTTTATAAGTTTTCATTATTTTCAAATAATTATTTAATCACACAAAATATTTTTCCATATTCTTTCTGTATTCTGTCTCATAATATATGCGTTTATATATACATATGAATACATATGTATATATACGTAACATTTTTTTTTTTTAATTTCTGTAGCCTTTTTATATAATATAATTTATCATTTAATTACTTCTTTTAGCTTGAGCAACTTCAAAAATCAAAAAAAATTTATTTCATTGTTACTTAACTTTTATATATTTTAAGTCATATAAACCATTTTGGTAATTTAATAAGAATGCCATGATACATGTATTAAAATAAATATATAACAATAATTTTGTGTTTCATAAAAATGCAGAAATTTTCTGTGAATTATAAACTAATAAAGAATTAAGAAGGATTATTTGTACATAAATTATATAAATACTACAAATTGTAAAAATATAAAAAAATATAATTTTAATACTTTCATGAAAAAAAAAAAATTGTTATATGATTTATAATTGTTTACTCATTTTTTTTTTTATCCCCTCTTTTATTCTTAATCATGCATACAAAAATAAACTGTATGTGAATTACAGCATACAAATAAATTCAAAGGACATATGACAAACATGTATTTATAAAATAAGCAAATATATATCATACATAAAATTTTAATGAACATACATATATATTCGCATAGTGTTCACCTTTTATCACTTTGAACATTACACGTATATATATATTTATATTTATATATTCCAATAACAATGAACATAAAACAAAATACAGTCCGCACCATAACGTAGAAGCATGGATTATTTCAGTGATGATTTACCATTTGCAGATGCCAAAAATGAAAAAGTAAAAAAAAAAAAAAAAAAAAAAAGATTTAACTTATACCAACGGTAGTCAAAATAGAAAAAGTAATATTTTCCAAAATGTGGATGAACAAGAATACCTTAAACCAGTGAAATTTGTCAGTGCGGGTTTTTTGAAAGATAAAAGTAAAATAACTGAAAAGGAGGAAGATAATTTAAATTCCTACTCCTCTGATAATGATTCAGACTATTATGAACAATATGATGTTTTTAAATATTTCATTTTTGATTTTAATTTTCATGTAAATAATGAAGAAAGTGATTTTATAAAAAATAATTTAAAAAAGTATAATTTAATCGAATTAAAAGAAAAGGACAAGAATTTTGAAAAATATGGTTTAGGATTTAAAATTTTAAGAAAAATGGGTTATGAAGATGGAATTGGAAAAAATATGAAAACAAACATTGCACCTATAGAAGTTCAAAAAAAAAACATAAAAGTTTTAGAAGAAAAAACAGATGGATATTCCTGCGATGATTACGATATCAATGTGCATAAATATTCTCACGAAAGTAATGATTTTATAGATAATACCGATGTAAATATTAATAACTTGTGGAAAAAAAAGTCTAATTGGAAAAAATACTGGAACATTAATAAAATAATGAATGAGATTGATGCACACTTAAAATATAGTTCCTTCTTAAATCTAGGTGAAAATTGTGATGATAATAATTATCAAAATAATTGTACTTATATTCATAAATTACAAAAAGTAAATAGCATGCTTATTGAACACATCAATAGCAATACTACCGATTACTTTAGTGCTGTAAAAAAACAAAAGGAAACAGAAAATAAATTAAAAAATTATAAGAATTATGTTTTTAAAAACGATATTTACAAAATACATTTATTAATATTAAAAAATGTGTTAACCTATAAATATCTGTTAAATCTGCATACAATACTTTCCTATCCATTATCTTTTAATAATGAAACATATAACGAATATCTCTTTGATGATAGTAAACATTTTAAAACAGAAGTACGAGATAGTGATGGTGATGATGATGATGATGTTGATAACAATATTAATTCATTTGATCCATATATTTATATCAAGGACAATATGCTTATAAACAGAAAGAATGAAAAATTGATAAACATGCATCATAATTGTGCATATAACATATTTAGTACAGAACATCAAAGCAAAAATGAAACAGTATTTAATAACATGAATATAGACAACTTTGAAGAAAATTTAAGTAATTTATTATTTAACAGTTATAATATATTATTAAAAAGTAACTATTTTAAACACATACCTAAGGATTCAAATTCTTCTTCCCACTGTAGTTATACATATAAATTAATAAACAATCTGCAAGATGTATACGATTTAATAAATATTAAAAATGTTGAAGTTAAACGAGGAAATATTCCATTATTATTGAGTGACGTTTACACGTTTCTATTTTTTATTTATGATAATTCTGCATTTTTACATTTAAATAGTTATGTATCAAACTTTTTTTTAGAATTCTTGCGAGTTTATTTTTATAATAACCAACAACAAACAGGAAAAGAGCAAACTGACGGTCATATGTTAAATCATGACAAGAATTATGAAAATACAAAAAGAGGTAATTACCAAATTTCATTATGTCAGCAGACAGAAAGTAACGAAATAAAGGTAAATCCTGATAATAAGGAAATGTATCAAAATATGCTAAATGAAAAACATGAACAGAATGAGCATTATGAAAAAAATGCCCATAACACTAGTTCCAATAATTGCAAAGATATATTTAATCCAAATAACATAAAATATTTGATACATTTAAAAAAAATCATTATAATGGGTGCTGATGAAAATAATAAAATAGAGCATCATAAGATTGAATGGGAATTCGACAATATAATATATTTTAATTTAATTTATGATCCCTTTCATAAACAAAAATATGTTGACTTTTTTAATTATATAAAACTTTTTAAGGATGTTTTGAATATTAACTATTATAAAAAAATAATAATCCTTTTTATTACTAAAAGAATAATGACAGATGTTATAGATAACCAAAATTACCAACTCGACGAAAGCACACTACAAGATATAGAAAATAAATTATTCATATTATTTGACATTAATAAACAATTTGATATTAGTTCATATATTAAAAACTTTTATACAAATTTCATATTTATATTTCTACAAAAAGTTGATATATGTGAAAACCTTATAAAATTAATTAAATTAGCACTTACTAATAATATATACAAAAAAGAAATTTTTCAAAATATTGTGATAAAGATAATTTATGAATTAAATAAATTAAATTTCACAAATAACAGTTTTATGGAGCGTCTTAATAAAATTATTATATTGCACAATTACCTAGACGATAATATTACTTTTTTCATCTTTAAGGTATATTTTTTTTACCGTTTCACGAAACATGTATGTAATTTCTTAAGAGAACTTAATTTGTTATTTGGGAGGGAAAAAGAATTACACAATAGTACTGATAAAGTAAAAAATATATTTATGCAACAACAACATGTTCCTATAGAGGAACAAAAAAAAAGAGAAATATTAACAATTAAAAAAAAAGAAATTTATGAAACTTTTAAAAAAGTTAAAGACCTTTTTGAAAATAATCTAATGAAAGATAATTCCATAAAAAATATTATGTTTAGTATATTAAATGTAATAAAAATTTACACAATGCAAGATAACATTATAACTTTTCCTGTGGAAAAGGTTTTAGACTTTGACAAAAGTAAAATTTTTTCGGATGATAAAATTAATTACTATTTCTTGTATAAAGATATAAAAATTCCACTTCCCTTTTATGCCGTTCCACAAAGAAATAAAAGCGTATATGAAATAAATTATAAAAATAACATACAAAAAAATTATTTAAAAGATGATTCCAATAAAAATTATAAATTTTCCAAGAGAAAATACATGAACATAATGTACAAACTAGAGAACGATGTAAACCAATATAAAAATAGGCACCAAGATGATGAAAATATTAACGTAAGGAATTATATAGAAAAGTATTGTTTAGAAAATGATATTCTGTTTTTACAAAAGCATGAGCGCAAAGTAAATGGAAATTCTGTTTATTCTATTAATAATTTCTCCATATATATAAACAATAATATTATATACATTTATGAAGAACATGAATGGAAACCAACCTTATTAAGTGACCTATTAAACAAAGTTTCAAATCATAATACATAAATAGGCGTTCACCACGTATTTTTATTAACATCTGATCTTTCGTACATTCAACTTTGATTTATTGTTTTGTTTTCAAACAGTTTGTTCTTTTTTACACCTCAATTATAACACTATTTTCTTCTTTTTTTTTTTTTTTTTTTGATATTCTGTTTTTGTTTTATGTTACTCCAATTTTAAATATGTTATACTTTTTCCTTTAACTTGTCCATATACTTTTTAATTTTTGTTTATTTCTGTTATATTATTTCCTTTTAATATAATAATAAGACAGTATTTTTTATTTGATTGAATAATTAAACGAGAAAAAAAAAAAGAAAAAAATTTTTTTTAATATATCACTATTATTTTATTATATATACATACATATACGAATATATGTGTAAACAAACACGAATGAATAAAGCTATTTTAATGAAACCCCTTTCCTAATTCATTTGCTGTCAATCCGTTTAGTTCTCTAAGCAAAGAAAAAAATGATAAATTATTATTACATGGAATTACCAAACTTATAATTATTTATTTCTTCTTCCAAATTCATTATAGTGTCATTTACTGCTTCTAATGGGCTTGACGTGGAAGATCCATCCTTTTTATTTAAGTATGCATAATTATATGCATATGATCCATCGATTTCTAAATTTTTTTTTTGTTTTTTATCCACTTGCTTTTTCTTCCTTCCAGGATTAATATGACCCCTATTGTAAATGTTGTTTTTATTTATATTATTAACTCTTCTTGTATACTCTTCATACTTATTATTTCTTTTAATAAATACTCTTTGTTGCTTATCTAGTACCTCATCCTCACTAATATCATTATTACTATCTTCAGACATATTACTATAAACATTTCTTGAAATTACTTCACCATTATTTAAATTTAACATTTTTGCTCGCTTATTTTTCGCATTATTATTACCATTTTGGCGATATTTATTCTTAAGAAATTTATTTTTCTTAAAATTTTCATTATTACCATGAAAATTATAATATTCTTGATCTTTTCTATCTTGTACATAGGAATAATTATCATTCTGTTCACAATGGAATGTATGATTATATCCATTTTGACTATATATATAAGATATATTTTTTTTTTTTTGAGAAAATTATTTTCATTATTTTGAATGACAGATTTACGTATAACAATTTTATCATCAGTACTGTTTTCACTATTACTTAATAATTTACTAGTATTATTCTTAAAATCATACTCCTTATGAAAACTCCTAAAAATATTTTTTTTTTCTCTTTTTTTATAGAAATTTTCAAAGACATTTTCTTTATTCTCCTCTTTAATTTCATAATTTCCATTGGCTGTGTAACTGTTAATGAAATTATCTTTAATTTTTTGCCTTTTCGCGTTAGCATTGGTTGAATATATATTGTTTTCAATTATGCTATATTTATTAAAATTAAAAACGCTACCAGACTCTGGGGAATAACAATCATCGTCTGATGAAGATTCTTTGCAAACAGAATGCTTGTCAAACTCCATATCATCATTCCATTTTTTAAATTTTATTATGTCACCTATATTTTCAATGGCGACCTTTTTATTTGCAATAATATTGTCTTCGTTACATGAATCTAATACACATTCACTCTCTTGTATTGAAAAATTACAAATTCTTTTTAAGTCTTCTATATATTTAATAAATAAACCCCATCCCTCGTTCTTTTCTCTATTAAAATGAAATAAAAAAAAAAAAAAAAAAAAAAAAAAGGCATGTGAACACGGAAAATTCTAAATATTACACAGACATATATCTACAACACAAGAATATATTTATTATTAAAAAAATATTATAGTAAAAGGATAATTTCATAAAATACACAATTTGTTTTTTCTTACTCTAAGTCATATCTCAAATTGGGCGGTTTTTTCTTGAACCTATAAGAAATCACTTCAGTCATATTCTGTTTTTCTTTTTTTTTTTTTTTCTTAAACAGGGCCACCAAATATTATTTACTTCTCTTAAAGAACACATTAATGTTTTTTAAATCATAGGTAACTTTTGAAGTTAGTCATAATGATAGCAATAATAAAAAAAAAATTTATATAAACATATATTTTATATAAAAAATAAAAAAAAAAGAGACGTCTTACATTGTAACTGAAATATACTTAATTAAAAAGTATTGTGCTCAGAAAATATGAATATATATACATATGTATACGCAATATGTGTAATATATAGTAATTATATAAAAGCACACTTTTAATGGGAATGGCACAAACATGTTTAAAAAAAAAAAAAAAAAAAAAAAAAATTTATAAAATGTCAATGTTTAAAAAGGAATAAATTCAATATTAAAGAGGGAAAAAATATATTTATTAAAAATAAAAAAAAGCTCATTTCGAAACAAATAAAATGTTGATACGGATCATATATATAAAAACACCCACGAATAAGTAAGTAAAGATATAATGTTCATGTAAGATTTCGCATATATTTTTTTTTTTTTATTCTTTAAAATAGATATATTTTAATATGGAAATATCTGCTTTTAATGATGAATTGTAAGTACATAACCTAAAAAATTTTATCTTTAATTCGCTATTTCTAGGAATACCTTAAAATTTGTACGTAATACATTTATTTAAACGTATAATTCTTTTATAAAAAAGAATGTAATAAACCTAAATATTTTCTTAAACTCCCTTTTCATCTTGTTATTTTCTTCCCTGAAATGATAAGAAGATTATTTCTTCCGTATTTTTCAAAAGATAAAGGCCCCCCAAGAATCAGATGCCAAATAAACGGTGTAAAAAGAAAACGATTTTACAAAATTGTAGTTGCTAATCAAAAAGATAAGAAAAATGGAAAACATATAGAAGTCTTAGGTACATATGTGAATAAAAATAATATAAAAGAAAAATTAAACACATATAACATTTCTAATCCTGATAATGATTATTATTATAACAATGTAGAAAATATTAAAGAAATTAGATTACGATTTAATAGAGTTAAATTTTGGTTAGCTGCAAATTGTAATTTTAGTGATCATATGAAATACGTTTTAAGCTTATGTAAAATAATACCTCAGTATCCAATAAAATACAGCAGGAGATGTTCCGACAAATATTATTATAAATATAATGAAATTATAAATAAACATAAATTAATACAAGCTGAAAAAATCAACAATTTTTTAAAAACAGATTTAAATATACAATATATGAATAATTTTGATGACCCTACAACAGAACACAAAGAACAAGATGATTATATATATACTCCTGAAGAACTTACCTATCTTAAAAAACTATCAAAAAATAGAAATATAGAATTTGAGCATGCAGACAAAATTAGGAAAATCATAAGGTAACGCTGATCGTTACGTGCAAACGTTCTTATACACAAACATTAGAAGCTATGAAACCAAGAAAAACAGGAAAAAAATTATATAAATATATATGTATATAATATATGCACGATTTGGTTTTTTGCCCGTCCAAAAATTTAATGAAATATCAGGTGAAAAAAGTACTGTTACTACTTATTTTGGAAGCGAATTTTAAATTATGAAGTGTTTTTTTTTATAAATTACAAATAGATTTAATCTGTATTACATATATGATATTAATTAAAAATTTACTATTTTTTACAAATATGAAAATCATTATTCTTAGAGGACTGTTCTATTAAATATTTCCCCCTTTCTACTTTTTTTCCTCAATATTATTTATATAGACCTATTTATCCCTGTTATTCTTATTATAACATATATATACATATATATATATATATACAGAAATATCTTCATTTTTTGAGAACTTTTAGTTTAATGATAATTCATATGAATAAAAAAAAAAAAAAAAAAAAAAAAAAAAAGAAGAAATTAAATGAGATAACAATTTTTTCCATGCCTTACCCGTGTATATACACAATATTTTCCCCTTTTTTTTTTTTTTTTAAATGTAATGAAGAAACAGTTTATATATAACACGTTTACCTTCAAGTTTAATTAAGTTATATGTCTTACTATTTCTATTTGTTTTTATATATATTAATAAATCAAGAGAGTAAATATTTGCATCATATATAAAAATACAGTTCAATAAGCATAATAGATTTTCAAATAATTGCAAAAAAGTAAAAACAAAATTTATCAAAAAAAAATAACATACCGTATCACGAATTAATTAGATTTAATGGTGTGTGAGAATTTTTTTTATTTTTTAAGTGTGCATTTTGGTGTATTACACATTTGAATAATTCTTTCCAAAAATATACAACATATTGTTTTTGTTACAATATAACGAATACACAAGCACATACACGAATATGTAGGTAAAACAAATGTGTAATTATCTATTACAATTTAAAAATATAAACTTTCATACCATATGAATGTGTAACTTTGAATTATTGTTTTAACTTTACATTACCTAACAATTTTTTTTTTTTTTCTTTTTTTTTTGTATAACATTTTAACATTCTTTTTTTCTTTTTTTATATTTTCCCCTATTCATTTTTTTATAAATTCATTAAAAAATTTACTTTGATGTTTCATAAATTAAAAACAACTTAAACATAAAATATTACACTTTTTTTTTTTTACATAAATGAATACATGTTTATATAAACTTATTAACAAACTTTAAATAATTTGTCCCTTAATCGAAATGGAAAAATACAAATGATAAAAAAAAGTAATTAATTCATATGTATATAATCTTAGAAACATATTACTACACATAAAGGAATACACACACACATATGTGTGTGTGTATTTTCCTATGTTCCTTTTTTTTTATTCACTTAATTCGAAAAATTAAAAAAACCTTTATAAAAATCTGAATAATATGAATGATTTGAATAATAACGACATATTGAAGAATTATAAGAAAAGCTTAAACGATTTTAAAAATATTGGAAACCCTACTTCAAAATTGAATTTACAGAAAGACATGGAAAATTATAATGAAAAAGTTAGTGACACAAACGTGCAAAATGAAAATGCTTGTTCCTATTATACCAAAAATGATGAACATGAAATATTTACTAATAAAAATAACTTTAATATAGATTCATTCTTAGTTGATATATCTTTATGTGATTCAACAACATGTGATAGGAACAAATTTAAGAATATAATAAATAAAAAAGAACAAAAATCAGAAAAAGACAAACTATATGATAGCCTTTTTAATGTACATCAAGATAAATTAAAAGTAAAAAGTAATTTTATAATTAATAATAGCATAGTTAATTATGATATAAATCTAAATAACTCTCTTAACAGAATTAGTAAAATAAATTTTATGCAAAAATTTAGAAGAAATGCACGCAATTACCATAGCAATACAAGACGTGAACGCAGAATGAATGTATTAGAACGTATAAATCAAGGTAATAGTGACACTGTGGTCACCACTAAATTCAGTACCACTAGCAGTAACAACAAACAGAAGCTAAAGAGTTTATATAACTTTAAAGTAGATTTTGAAAGTACCCATTCATACCAAGCAAAGGAAAATGATAAAAATGACAGACCACTTGAAAATAACACGTATTTTAATAATTCAAAAAATTCTTATAAAAATAATATGGATAAAATAGAAAAAACAAAAGAAAACAAACTTAATTCGAATCTTCCTAAGGACAATGAAAATAAAAGGAAAAAAAAACACATATCTGACAACATAAACTCTGTAGATATAAAATACCCAACTATTCTAAACAGTAAAAATAATTTTCCATTTTACTTCAATTATTCAGGCATTTCCGAAAACTTTAAAAGTTTAAATAATGTTCAAATGAGTAATAACTCTAATTACGTAAAAACTAGTTATGATCAAATTAAAAAAATAATTCTAGAAGATATGCCTTCCGATAGCAACACTTGGGAAGGAAACAATATTTCTCCAACAGCAAAGAATGAACTAATCTTTGAAGTGAATAAAGAAAAAGAATATTTTAATATTTCAAGTTATTTAAATAAGCCCATTCAAGTAACAACAGACAATGATCAAAAAACAAAAATGGTCGAAGCACAAAAAAAAGAGGACCTTGTAAATAAAAATAAAAAGAATAATTCAAAGACTTCTTTTGCCTATTTAACAAATGGATGCAAAGAACAAAAACAGTATCTACAAAATTTAGAAAAATTTAATGATCATCTAAAGAACTATTCTCTGGAAGAAGCAAATATACACATTAAAAATTACAATTTGAGACATTCCTTTGATTTTGATCGAAACGGTAAGTCTACCATAAATGACAATTCCATAAAAAACAAATATTTAAAAAAAAAAGCGGAAAAAAGTAACACTAAATTGAATATGTACGAAAGTTTCTTAGATTTTGAAAAAGAATTCAAAAATAAAAAGAATCTTGAAAACCTTATTAAAAAAAAGAGTGAAAAAAACACAGAATTATTTTTAAAATTTTCTGGTAACGAAAAAAAAAATATACTTCATTATGTTACGAAAAATAATAATTCCCTAAAGTGCACATATAAAGAATACAAGAAAAGTGGTATTTTTCAACCTGTGTCTTTAGGCAAAATTAACAAAGTTAGTAAAAACCAAGCAATAAGAGAAGAGAGCAGTAATGTTATAAATATTCCCATTAATTTTAAATTAAAAAAAAAATTGAAAAATTGCAAAAACAATGATAATACGCACAATGAATCAGTAAAAACTAAACAAAATGACATATTCCCACTGTTAAATGGATATTATACAAATTTTTCAAATACGCAAGAATTGAAAAATTATAAATATTCTTTTTTTAATAAATCAGAAATATATGAAACCAATGGACTTGTGATCCCCTTTTTAAAAAAAGACATCATGAATGAAAAAAATATGCATGTTGAAAATTTATTTAGTTTAAATGATGATTTCAACTCAAATATAGATGGGACATTGGGAATCTACTCAACAAAATGTAATAAAAACGAGGAAAAAAAAGTTATACTCAAAAATAATAATGTTACTTATGACAAAGAACATAAGAATAGTTATATACGCATGCAAAACGCCCATAATGATAATGCCAATATAAGCACTGGCATAAGTATGCTTCATAAAAATATTTTTCACCGCCAAGAAATACACCAACAAATAATAGGATTACAGACAGAAAATAGTACTCAAGAAACTCAGTCAGAAAGAAAAGAAATACATAGTGAGTATAACAATTAT
Organism: Plasmodium brasilianum; assembly: GCF_023973825.1. Classification (NCBI taxonomy): domain Eukaryota; phylum Apicomplexa; class Aconoidasida; order Haemosporida; family Plasmodiidae; genus Plasmodium; species Plasmodium brasilianum. The sequence continues at coordinate 151,327 of NC_090123.1, forward strand.
AATTTCAATAAATCTGAAAAATGTGTTGTGTATAACACAAAGGGAAGCAATAGTGAGGAATATTGTCATAAAGTAAAAAACGAGCAAAATTTAGTTATTCATAACTTAAATTTAGTTATAAATGGAGAAGACAAACATAAAAAGGTAGAACACGATGACTGTCTCAATGACATAATTTTTGAACGAGAAAATAAAACAAATGCAGACATGACAAGTAAAAATAAAAGCTCCAAAAATGGTGATGAAAAAACAGCAGAGTCAACTTACTTATCAAATCAGTGGGAAAATTTCCATTGTATATTTTCAAGGGACCCAAATAATGAATTTGCTTTAATAAAAAATACGGAAAATTATAACGACCATAATAACTCATTTGATTCAGTAAACAGGAATGGAAAGGATAATACACCCGGATCTATGCATGGTGAAGATTTTTATGGAAATATTAACGATATAATTAAAGAAGGGGAATGTAATACAAATATAAGTCAAATAAAGGATGAAATATGTTCTGCAAAATATTGTAATAATGAACAAAATGATTGTGTTAATAATGAGAATAAATGCACGAATGGAAAATACAGAACTAGTAATGAAACAGAAAAAAAAGAAAATGTAAGTGTACAAACTGGAGGAGAATTAGTACAGAAGACAGAAGTAAAAGACGTACTAATAAATACTGAAAGTGACGTTAATATTTTAGAATATAACACCAAGAATAATATTAACATAAAGGAAGGGGATAACAAAAATTTTAATGAGAAAATAAAATCTGAAATTAATAGCAATGAACTCAAAAATGTTAATTATAATATTGGAATGAAAAATGAAAAAAATGGTATATACAATGAAACACCCAATAACCATGTCGAAATTATGAGTGAAGATGCAAAAGATGGAGATGCAGAATATCAAACTGATGAGAAACATATGAAGAACCAAAATAACAGTAACAAAATTGAATGCTTAAAAGATGAAGTAAAAAGTGAAAACGAAAATTCACATTCGAGAAACATTTATAATATCTGCGAAATAGATGATAAATGTACAAAAGAAACTACTTATGCGGGAAATGAGAAAAAAGAAAGCAAAGAAAATGAATTTATCATATATAATGAAAATGTAAAAAGTTCATATAATTACAATAAATGTAAATCCGATTTTGACAGGGAAGTAGAAAAGAATTACCAAAATGAACAGGAAAAACATCGGAATATCTATGAAAAGAGAGAACACGAAAATAGGATATGCAGAAAAGAAATCCAAGTGGAATCTAAAATTTATGGTGAGGAAGAAAAAGGAAGTAAAGTTTACAATGAAAATAATCATATTGATAATTACACTCAAGTAAGCCAAAATAAAAAAAATGAACATAAATATGAAAAAGATGGAACACTTAATAGTGTAGACACTAGGATAGCTGTAAATGAAGATATTCTTTATGAAAGCAGGGAACATGAAAATCAAAACGATATAGAAAAAAACGAACAAATTACAATTGAAAATGATAACATAAATAGCGAAATGGTGACAGAAAATGGTAATAAAAATGGTAATAAAAATGGTGAAAGTACAACAAAAAGAACCAATAAAATTTGCGAAATTACAGAAGACAATGTTAATAAAAGTATTGGAATTATGAATAAAACATTTGGTAAAAGCTTTAAATACAAAAGTCCAGATGAGAATTATGATTTTAACAAAAACACAGGTGATAAAAATATATCAGATGTACAGAAAGCTAGCTGTGTTAATAAAAGTGATAATATGTACAGTGAAAGAAACTTGGATGAAAAGATTTTTCTTACTATTAATGAACGATTTAAAAGTGACAATCTGGAACAAAGTAATGAGGAAATAGAAAATTTAATTCAAGAAAATGATTTAGATAAATACAGTCATAACACAAAATGTTTAAATAATTACAGTAATTCAACAAATGAGGCATACACTTTTCCAACTAATGAATATTCAGAAAAAAAAAACAATATATCAAAGGAGAAAGTGGAGCTTTACAAACTTTTAGAAAATTCATCTTTTGAAAACATTAACAAAATAGAAACAATGAATGAAGAGTTAGAAGAGGAAATACCATACAAAAGTAATAGATTAAAGGAAGAAAAAACGAACAGTGAAAATCATAAAAGTAACAAAGACAGTCACAGTAAACATAATTCATATATAGAAATTAATGAAATTTCAAGCAATGAAATAATTAAGGAATTTAATTGTCTATATATAAAAATAAACAAATATAATTTATTTAAATATTTAAATATCAACGAAGAGAGGTTAAATTATATTAATTCTCTGTATGATTCATTTGATTATCTTAACAAAACCATAAAAATAGAAAACGATAATAGACATGAAAATAAGATTTATCACAGTTACAAAAATGAAACAGATATTATAAAAAGTGACATATACAAAAAATGTTTTGAAGAGAAAATGAATAACATTTTTAACTCTAAATTACAGGAAAATCATGATGTTAACATATATTCCGATATAAGTATATTCGATGGAAAGGACATTACGCATGAAAATCGTAATCATTTTCATGACAAATCACATAGCATCAATGGAGAGCTACAAGAAAAAATAAATGACACAATTAATACGAATAAATCTGTTGACTCCAACATTTCGAACAAAAAATTACAAAATGATTTAATCAATTGTAGTGACTTAAATTTTTGCCAAAGAATAAATCTTGAAACACAAGAAAAACAAAGGGTGCACTCGGATATGGGAAATTTAAGCAGTTCTGATGAAAATGAAAATAATGACAATGAAGACAATATATGCTACGAAGACATTAAGCGAAATGTATGGTTACAAAATACAGATCTTCATAAAAAGATGAAAAGAAAAAATATAGTTAAATATATTCAGTTAGAATCTGTTAAGTGTATATTATTATTTTGTTATTTGTATAGCGTCAAATATTTTCAAGGCTTGCATGACATGGTCATAAGTTTATTTTATTTGAACTTAGAACCATATGAAATTTTTTGTGTTTTTGAAAAAATTTTACATTATTATGCTCCATATTTATATTTAGGAAACAAAAGTAAATGTATATCCCCATTAAATGATGTAAAATTAGGTAAGTACATGGATAATTACAATTTATCAGATATAACTATTGACATCTGTAATTATAATGGAAGATTATTCAAGCTATTATTTCAGTTTTTTTTCCCTCGTGTTAGTCATTACTTTGATACAACAGTGAATCACACTTGGCCATCTTTTTTATTCATTAATCTAAACTTTAGTAAATTCAATAATGTTTTTTGCTTGTTATACACATGGTTACGATTAATAGAAATAAAAGATGAAGGAAATGAAGTAAGCTGCGATTTTATTCTTTATTTATTGTCCTTCTTTATGTATAAATTAAAAATTATTAAAAACAAATTTTACAAAAAAGGGAACCTACACAAAATAAACAACACTACCAAATATTCATCATTTGAATGTTTTAAAAAGAACGAACGAGAAGCACAAATAGTAGCACAGATAAATGCCAGTATTCCCAAAGTGTATCTAGACGCAGAAAACCAGAAAAGGTTAGAATATATTGAAGAACAGATAGCAAATAAAAAAGAAGAAAAAATTGCAAACGAAGAAGAGGACAAAAAAAAAGATAAAGTATCAGAAGAAAATAAAGATAAAGATTCAGATAAAAATGAAGAAAAAGATTCGGACAAAAATGAAGAAAAAGATTCGGACAAAAATGAAGAAAAAGATTCGGACAAAAATGAAGATAAAGAATCAGATAAGAATGAAGATAAAGAATCAGAAAGAAATGAAGATAAGAAAACAGACGAAATTGAAGATATAGAAGCAGACAAAGGATGCGAAGAATCGGTACAAATACATATAACAGAAAAGGAACATTCAATGAATCTATATAAGGAAAGTAAAGAAAGAGAAAAGGATGAAAAAACAAAAAGAGAAGATATTAGAAAAAGAAAACTTTCTAAATACTGTACAGACATGTTCTCTTTCTTTTTTGAATGTAATTCATCTTTTGATGAACATTTTTGTGATAACTATGAAATGCACATAGATCAAATCATGGAAAATATCAAAAAAATTAAAGAGATGATTCCCATAAGTATTATGGATTTTATCATCAGTTATAATTCGAAATATCAAAAAAACGAGCACCTAGCAGACTCTGAAGGGTACATAAAAAATGAAAAATTATCAAATAATTTAATGAAATATATAGATGATAATATCTGCCTACATATAAAAATTTCTGACTTATTGTATATTCATAATAACGGAAACAGCTATGAATTTGTTTTTATTAGATTATTAAACCAAAAGATTGTTCTAAGTAAACTCAAATTTATTAGTTCAAGTAAGTTGGGCATAGAAGATTTTGTTCATTTTAAAAATATACATGAATTTTTAAGTTATAAAAAAAAATTGCGATCTACACTTAATGGCCATAAAAAAATACTATATATTATCATTCATCATACCGATGAAAAAGATATACAACTGGATGACAATGATATTAATCCTTGCAACAAGAGCCCACATACAAATAAGACAAATACATCTGCAAATGAAAAAAATGTAGTTAATAAAAAAATATACATGAACATGATTTTCTTTAAAAGAAAAAACAAAGAAAATAATAAAATCTGCGAAAATTTAAATGATCCCATGTTAGACAAAAACCCCCTACATAGTTTTATCATAACAGTGTTAAAAAATAATTTTAAGCATTTAACTATTCTTCAAGATCATTCTTGTGTTATCAAAATAATTAATGAAAAAAAAAGTGTAGCAGTAGAAACAAATGATAATAATTCATTAAGAGAAAATAGTTTTTTCTTTCAAATGTTTAACAAAGTGAAAAACAAGATTTACGAAAATATTGCAAAAGATAATGCAGCAAAAAAAGACAACTCTTTAAAAATTAACTTTTTGCAAAATAATTTGAAGTTTTCATTAAAAAATTCTAATTTTAAAATGTTCAGCGACAGGAAGATAAAGAAAAGAACAAATTTTAAGAATAAACAAAAAATAATTATATATTCTAAAAGTATCCTTAGGAAAAAGAAAAGTGAAAAACCAAAAAATAGATTAAACAATAAGTTAGAAAATACATTGCTGAACAAAGTAGAATATAAATTAAATAGAAGGATGCCTTTTGCTCTTAGGAAATATATTGAAAGTAATACAGTTGTGTTACTTAACAATTTTAAAGAAAATAATGGTAAGACAAATGATAATTTTAAGTTAAGCAAAAAAAATAATATTGATGCTATCAATAATAACTCAAATATAAAAAATAACTTCGTATTTAAGGAAGGGAAGAAGCTAAAGTTAACAACAAATGCTTATGGTCATGATATTATGTATTCTCATTTTAAAAAAAAAAGGAGAGAACAAAAACTGAAGAAAACTATTTTTGCTGTCTCAAAAAGAAGAGAGACGAATTTAATCAAAATTAAAATACCCAGTGACATAACTCCAAATAAAAAGACCAATTCTTACCATCAAAAAAATTATACAACTAGAACTCTTAGGGACTATTATAATCATAAAAAAAATGTTATTCTGATTAATAATACACACATTGATAAATATATTAATCAAAATGAAAGAAAGAGGTTAAATAAAGAAAAAAAAATAATCTTTTTACAGTTCCAAGAACACTTTTTGAGTAACATGTTATCAGAAAAATTATCAAAAGACAAAAATAAAGAATCTTATGAAAACAAATATGTACAAACTAAAATTAATACAAATGCCTTCTGTACAAAGCTTTCAAAAGTCAGTGATCTCAACAAAATTCTGAATAAATAAAGAATAATGTACAATGAAAATGGAACTCATTCTTGCTTGATATTCTCCCAATTTTATCATCAAAATGTAGAAACTGTTTGTATCATGTTGAAACCAACAATTAATAAATATACCTACAGTTAAGATTGATTATTTAATTGATGGCATTGTTGATTTGCTCATAGTAAAACATTTTTATGACACAGTTCTTACGTAAAAAAAAAAGATAAAAAAGTGTTATTCTAACTAATAATAATATAAAAAAAAAAATTTATAAAACTAAAAATGTGTTTACAAAAACAAGCATGTTGTTTTTTTAATTTTTTACCTTTTCCGAGAGAAATACTTAAAAATTTATAGAATTTGGATTACAGAAGTTTAATTAAACGATATGAATAATGGAAAATTTTATTTTCATATAATAAAATTATAATTCAGATAAATTTCCATAGCTTACCTCTTTATTTTATCTTTATTTTATTATTTATTTTTTTTTTTTGATTTAAAATATATTGATTATGTATTATTTTTTTACCCTTATAACATGTTAACCGTTAGTTTGTCTTATATCAGTTTTTAAGTTTATTGTTTTTTTTTTATTTTTCGCCAATTTTTTTTGCCAATTAGTTATATGAAATTTGTACATATCCAGTGGTATAATAATTTTTTTTTTTTTTTTTAGCTATTTTCATGATGACTTTTACTCTTTTCTTCTTTTCCTAACATGTCTTGTTGATTATTAGCTCCTAGTGTGTAAACAACGATTTAATTAATATACGTTTAACTAGTGAAGTATTTTTGTTAAAAGATTTATAAAAAATCTGAATCTTAAAAACGGTTATATGCAAAAGAAAATATTTTGTTCATATATTCTTTTAAAAGGGTATTGGGAATGTCCAAATTGTTTATACAAAAATGTATGCTTCTTCAAATCATATATGAGAACAAAAAAATGGAAAAATAAAATAAAAATACATACGTAAAAAAACAAACAAATAAACTAAATTATGATAACATTTGTTACGAATTCTTTTCATTCAATATCATGTTTAACTATTTAGGGGAAACAATGGAAAATAAGAAATGAAAAATTATTTATATCTACCAAAATATTACATTTCTGTATAAATTATTGGGTCTTATAAAAAGCTCCCACAAAAAGGCATTTTCGCATTATTATAATTCAGTTATATATATATAAATAAACCGCGTAATATGTTTTATGCATAAAAAGCAAAATTTGCTGTTTTTTTGTTGATTTCATTTCCCTCCTATTAAAAAACAAACTTCCGCAAATGTCAAAAAATCCATTTTTTCAACTGTATGAATTTAAATACAGATATTGTTGAAAAGACAAACGCAAAAAGAAACCACTGACATGCATAATTAAAATGCGTTGTTTCATCAGCATAAAATTTAAAATATTCTTTTTTCTTTTTATGTATAAAATGTTCATCATATCGAAAGGGTTTAATATTTTGAAAAGTGCCATTTTCAGCCTTTTTTGCACTATCACTATTTTTCAACAACCGCTTAATCCTTTCTTGACTTTCTCTATCCATATCATTTATGGTAATATCATTTAACTTTTTTAAATTAGAATCTAATTCCTTTGTATTACCCTTATTGTAATTCGAGTAATAATCCGTTCTTATATCATTATTATAGTCTTCATGAAATATTATGTCATATATATTTGCAATAAAAAATGAGGAACCTTCCAAATCGGAAATATTCGCATACTGGCAAATTTCTTCAGTGTCATAATAAAAAAAATAGTTACTATAAACACTTTTATTTGAAAAATTTTTTATCTTTTTGAAAGGGCATTCATATAACTCACCTGGATCTAATATTCCTCTTAATGTAACTATTTTTGGTATTTCATTCTTTTTTTCTTCTAATATTTCTTCAGATATTAATCCTCTATTTACTAATATACATTTTCCACTTTTTAAAAATAATGGACAAATTACATAATAATACTTTTTCTTTTTATTAAATTCATGTATTTTGGGTCCTATATAAAATTCTTTAGTTGTATCGAGTACTCCTGTTAACTGAACTTTCCTGTATTTATATTTTTCAAGGACAAGTTTTTTAAGTTCATCTTCTGTTAAATCCTTTTTACTCATTTTCCTATATAACTTCAATAATGCGTTTTCATTTCTTATTCGATTTATCCACTCATAAACACTTGAAATATTTTCTAAATCAACGGTTAATTTATTCCCATTTTCTACATTTTTTTTTTTATTATATAACTCTGCATCTTCTCCTTCTTCACCTTTTTTTTCATCTGCTTCATTAACACATATTTTATCCCCACCATTTGGTTTATTGTTACTGTTATCATTACAGCATAAATCTTTTTTTTTTCTAATTATCCTTCCATGGAAAACTCTTACCTTTTCATAAAAGGTTAGTACTCTAAGAACTATTTCTAATAAATTAATGCTACTTAAAAGTTTACTTTCTTTTTCATCATATTGTGCTAAATTCTCATTCAATATTTTGTAATTCTTTTTTAAAATTAAAAAGTCATCAAACCATGGAAAGTCAAAATCATTAATAACTATAATTGGTTTATTTAAATTGTGTAAAATGTAATCAATTAAAAATTTCTTTTTTTCCATTTTCTTATATTGCCATATTCCCATTGAAAAAAAAAAAGAACAAATAAAAGAAGAATAATAAAAAAAAAAAGTTCTTTCATTTTTTCTTAGTCCAAATTTACTATTACGGACGCATCGAAAAATTGGTGAAGACACTTTATTCTTTATATCAATTAGTCTTATAATAGTACTATTTTCACATTCTAATGGTAAGTAATATTGACCTTCACTTTTCCTTATTAAATTTATTTCTTCCTCATTTGCTTTATAAAGCCTTTGACTTGGATACTTAAAATCTGCTGAAGTAACTTTTTTGTCTTTATTTTCAATTATATTTTTTTCATTAATTTTTTTCTCTACACTTTTTAATTCCTCATTTAACATATCAATATGAACCCCCTGTAGAAGGAATTTCTTTCCGGAATTTGTTACAAATTTGTTTCTCTTTTTTTTTGATTTGAACCTTGTTAGCTTCCTCTTTTTTACATCATGGAAAAATTTTCCATTCTTATAAAAGAACAGTAACCTTATTCTATTCGTTTTCTTAATTAATCCATTATCGTATGTTTTTTTTACACAGTACTTGTCACATAAAGTAGAAGGGGGACACTGTATATGAAGTTCGCGAAGTATAAATTTATGTAAAAAATTAGATGTGTTCAACTTAATTAATTCCTTAGTATTTAGTACATTATTTAAAATAGGCATTCTAATATGTTCAGTAACTCAGTTAAAATATTGTAAGATACGAATAATAGCTAAAATTATATATGTATGTGTGTATGTATATTTATACGTAATATTAAACACATGCCAAAAGATATTATTTTATTTCCTAGTAAGGTCTCTGAACTTATTCTTTACTTCATTATATATCTGATATGTTTTGATGGCAAACCTATGAAATGTTTCACTCCTTAATAAAATGGATTTGATTTTTTCTTCAATCACTTTACCCCCAATATCATTAAGGAAAAATGGGAATCTTTTCATGATGTAAAGATGAAAGGAGAAATAAAAAATAATAATATGAAAATATGAAAAAGTTTGCAAAATTAAATCAAAACTAATGAAATGAAGCAAAACGAAATAAAAATATATAACAAAAACAAAGGATAAATTAAGAAAAAGGTTAAAAAAAAATATATCACATAATGTAATTTGAAGAAATGATTTCAAAATCCATGTGTAAAATTGAAAAAAATAATTTTTCCCATTTTTAAACAAATTTCATGTTGAACTAGAAAATATAAATATAATTTTACAAGCTTATTCTTGTTCATTTTACCTGTTAATTTTTTTTTTTTTTTTTTTTTTTTGAAACAATATAAAATATATAATATATTTTAATATACATATGAAAACTTGATTATGCATACTATAATTTTACAATGAGCGCGCTTGCTCTCAAGTTGGGTAATCATTATTATAGCGAGAGAAAATGCACAATTTTTATTTTAAATAATTAGTATTTATAGCATTTTAAAATGAAAATAAATTTCGTTTTTTTATAAAATGAATAATTTCTCTGTAAAAAAGATGAAAAATTAATTTCTTTTTTTTTTTTTTGGTGACAAATATTTATATGAAATATTTGTGCATTCATTTTTCCTTTTTTGTAAGTGAAACATTATTTTCAACATTTGTAAGTACAAATATCCGTTACATCCACTTTTTAGACAATTGTGTTTTATATCATCTTCAAATTTCAGCTGTATCCATATATGCATTACATACATACATGTATATATATATATATATATATATATACATATTTGTTTATATTTTTTTAAATTAAAAGAATATAAATTTGTGTTTTTTATTTTCTTATATATATGCTTCACTTTTTCCTTTAACATATTTGAGTTTCATATGTTTTCGTTTTATAAATTTCGTATATTTCATTTCACAAGCATCTGATCACACTTTTTTTTTTTCTCCGTATCTGGTTTATTATTCATTAATGTGAAAACTTTTGTTCGTGCATAAATGTACAAGTTATGTTTATGTATAAGGAATACACGCATAAATATATTATATGTTTATGTATATGTATGTATGTATGTATATGTAGCATGCGCGTATGTTCCATTCCCTTTTCATTCAGAATATTGAGCAAAATTGTGTTCATTTACTATATTCACTTTTTAGCATGATGTAATTTAATTTTTTTTTTTTTTTGTCTATTTGCTACTTTCATTTTAACCATAAAGAAAAAAATGGAAAACAAAAAAATTGCGTTAGCAACTATTAACGACATTGAAAACGACAAAAATGTGGATAACTTAAGCTTGATAACAAAAGTAGATTTAAAGTTGACAAATAGTAAAAATGAGAAATGTAATAAAATAAGGAACATAAATTTTGAAGACTCCCTTAGAATGAATGATGAACAGATAAAAGTAAAAGAAGCAGTTTTTATATTACATAATATGGAAAATTTTAACTATTCTATTAGTTATACTGAAATTCAAAATATAAGAAATGATTTAAGATTATTTGCTATTAACAATTATCATGACAAAAAGTACGCAGATTGTTTAATTCAAGCTATTCATTCTTATATGATAGCAAAAAAATATTATTCCAAATATTTTGGTTTTTATATTACAGGTGATATGAGTACAGAACTAATTTTAATATGTAAATGTTATGTATTAGTTCAAAAATATACAGAAGGAAGAAAATATTTGAATGAGTTAAAATTTTTAATTGATAACACGTTATTATATGCTCATAATAAGGGTATTTTTACTGAACAACAGAAGGATGGACAAAATAAAGACATTAATAAGATCAATGATTTAGATTCGAATTATCAAGAGCCGATTATATTATGTGGAATAGAAGTTTTATCAAATGTACTTTATATTTTTGCTGACTTGTTAAGTTCATATAAACAGAATGAAGAAGCAGAAAGTTACTTCTTAAAATATCTGTATATCATAGATAAATCTTTTAATGCTGATAGTTTAAATTATAGTGACGCTTTAAATGATGTATGTTCCTACTACATAAAAATTAGAGATTATTCGAAAGCTTTACCTCTATGCGAGCAAATACTGGAAATACGAAAAAAATTTTTTGGTGATTATGATTCAGAGAATCCAAGTGAAATTATTGCTGACTGTTATTGTAACTTAGGATTATTATTAAGATTGTCTGGAAATACCATTGAATCTTTACACAAATATTTAATAGCAGTAGATATGAGAATGAAAATTCATAAAACAAGGCACACTATAGAAGTTCAAGATATTTTATTTTCCTTTGCCATTATTATGCACCAGTTAAACAATTTCAAGGTTTCATTACAATTATATAAAGAGGTTTATTCTTTTTATAAAATTTATTATGGTCCTGATGATACTAATACTATAATTGTATGCAAATTGATTGAAGAGTTAGAAAAAGATATTATGAAAGAAATGGATAAAAGTAAAAAAAAGTATCCCTCTAATTTAGAAAGTCATATACCAAATGTAAATGATAAGTTAACAAAAGAGAGTAAAATAAAGAAAAACTGGAATTTATTTAATGAAAAATTGCAAACTATTTCAAAGAAGTCAGATATAGATCCTAACTTAATTGAAAATCTTATGAATGAGAGAGTTTTAATTAACACCAAAAATATTCCCTATAAAAATTTAAGTGATAAAAAAACATTCATAACAGTAGAAGGAAACTTAAAATATAATGATTTAAGTTATTGTAGTATTGACGCATATAAACATATGCAATCAAACAAAGAATTTGAAATTTTGAAGAGTTCATTTTACTCCATTTCTTCTATTAACAGAATTAAATCCTTATACGCAGATTCGTGGAAAAGTACTTTAATTCCTTCAACATATATATTGCCTTTTGTTGAAGCAAAATTAGTGGACAAAAAACTAATTAAATTTTCAGAGTGCAAGGATTTTCAAAATGCTATTATTTTCAAAAGAAAAATTTTGCCTATAGTTAATATACCATTAATAGAAAGAGGATATGTACAATTAGACAATGATCAGCCTATAATGACTTGTAATGAAGATGCCAAATCTTTATTAAGTGAATGGAATATCAAGGAACCTTTTGTAGATTCTCAAGGAAACGTATTTAGTAAATATGAGCACCTTGATAATGAATTTAACATGTTTATTTCTATTCTAGATGATAAAAATGAAGTTATGCTTGGTTTTTATAATAACCCTTTGCTTGTGCCAAATCCAGCTATTTACCACTGCCTTATTTTAAATGACCTATATTATTTTCATAAGTATAACCATGTTAATAATTTATATTCTTTTGATAATATAAATCCGTATCGGAACAAGAATATAAGCACGAAAATAAATCGTGGTAATAATTTATATAAAAATAGTTCAAATGCAGGTATTGATCATTCATATGATTACAATACATATAAAAAGGAAGAAAAAAGTAGCAAAATTTCACGTGATTCAAAAATTATAAATGATTCGTTAAAAAACACTCTTGAAAAAAATGAACAAAAGGGGAATATAAAAAATGACCTCATAACTAAAAGGGAATCAAGTGATTCAAACAAAACTCATATTAATGACGAATCAAAATATATTCCCAAGGACATTCCTTTATCTACTCAAAAATCTGAGACGGTAACAAAAAAGGGCGTGCCTAAAGAGTTATCAAAAGGAGTTTCAAAAGAACTATCAAAATTATTCTCAAAGAAAATGTCAAAGCAATTGTCGAAGCAGTTGTCAACACAATCATCAGAACAGATGTTAAAGAAACACAAATCAGAGGAAAAAAAAGTAGGTGATATGAAGTTTAAAGGTTTAGGTTTTAATAAAAAGCTTCAAAATAAAAAACTTCAACATAAAAAAGTGCACGTTCTAAAAGGTAATCGAGAGAGTTCATCGACATTATTTTCTAGAGATAAATACGTCTTAAAAAAATCCATTAATTTTAACAATTTATTTCTAAGATCTAATGAAAAAATTAAATTAATTGGTTATAGCAATTCAAATAAAACTGATAAAATACAAAGATCCATGAGAAAAATTAAATTAAAAAAGGATCCCATCCTAAAATCTTCTATTGATTATAATATAAAATTTGATCTTCAAAATAATGTGAGTAGTCTTGAACATTGTGATATAGATAATCTGAAGAGAGAAATTTATTATGATAATTCCCCATGTAACAGCCATACAAATTCAACTAATTTATCTTTTGACGATGAAGAAGAAATGGTTGCTAGCTATAAAGAACATAAAAAAAAAAACAACAATAGGTACAATAAACCATATAAGCATATTAAAGATAACACATACAATAATGTAAAAAACAATCTTACTAATGAAAATAAAAAAAAAAAAAATGAAAATGTCATTACTCATTATAATGAGGAAAATAATGAAAGTTCAGAAAGGTCTAGCGAATATAGTACTGATAATAGTGATGAAAATGTTAGCGACATGGGGAGTAAAAATTACAATTCGTTTTATAGCGATGATAGAGAGAATAATAATGAAGATATAATTGATATACATAAAATATTTGATACTAACATACCTTCAAATGATTCAAGGAATACACTGAATTTGAACCCTTTAATAAATAAAAAAGATAGCGTAGGAAATGATACTTCTGATTACACTATGAAATGTGCTAATAATGAAGAATATCAAAGGATTAATGAAAGTGAAAATTCATTATCGTCTAACAACAATACACTTAATTCAAATTTTGCTTCTTTTAATAGCGACACAATTAATGAAAATTCCATGTATGAAAATAAATCCAATACAAAAAGCATTAATCTTAATACCTATAGAAACAAATCAGTAAACAGTTGTACTAGTCTCAACAAGTTTCATATAAAGGATAAATTAAACCATATTAAAAATGTAAACAAGAATGATATTTCATTTAAATTTAGATTTAATAAAGGAAATTCATTTAGAGACGGAAATATACTATTAGATACTGACATATCTGAGAGCGAAATATATGGAAAATCGTTTCTAAAAAAGGCTAAGTCATCCAGTAAACCACATTTGGTAAATGGTATATGCTCAAATGATATAAAATTAAACGATACCAAATTAGGTGAACATATTTTTGATAAAACTATGGAAGATAGTGAATCATTTGTTTTTTCCACACACCAAATGGAAAATGGAAGAATAATAAATGGATCGGAGAATAGTGAAAATATATTATTTTCTCATTCCACAGGAGTTAATGTTTTTTTGGATAACAGATACAAATCCACATTAAAAAATAAAGAACGTACTGTTATTAATGAATACTCGGAAGAAGTAGAATTAAGCGAAAATGAAGAATTTTATAAGGAGGTAATTCTTGATGAGGCAAAAATTGATTCGAATATTATGGATATTTATGAGGTTGAAAATAGTAGATATGATAATGCTTACAATAATAGAAATCGCTTCCTGAAAGAAAATCAAAATGAATGTTCAGACACAAATGATAGAAGTCATTCATCTGCATTATATAAGAATGAAAAGGTTCAGAAAATTCATGAACAAAGAAGTTATTATAAGAAACCATCTGAAGATAACACATATGACATGTATGATGAAGAAACATCTTCAGGAATTATAATAAACAAAGAAGTAAATGGAATCCACAAGGATAGTTTTACAGATAATTTATTCTTGAGAAGTAATTCGATAGAGGAATTAGATTCTAATTTAATCACAAACAAGTATAAAAGTAAATATGCCAAAAAAGAAATAAAAAGGAATTATAGCGGTAAAATAAACAATAATAAAAAGGTTACTGATACATTAGATGACGAACTCAATGATATAAGTGTCATCAACTTGCATAACGAGCAGGAAAATCAAAATCTCCCCAATAATATGACCATCTTAGAAGAAGAGGCTGATATAATGTCAAATATTAATTATGATGACAGTCTAAATGAGAATGATAAAATAAATATGATGTATGCTTCTGATAATAAAAATTATATTAGTAATAAAATATCAAATAATAATAATAAAAAAAATGGAATAAAATACTCTTCAAATTTAACATATAACAGCATGCATAACGTTCATATTGTTCATAATGTTAATGGTAATAAACAAGGATGTGACATAAATAAAGACGATTCTTTTTACTATGACGTAACCATGAATAGTGATAATAATAGCAATAATGTAAATAAGAAAAAAAAAAAAAAAAAAAATTATCTTCCTTTTTACAACTGAATAAAAGAAAACACGTTTTGAAATTATTTTCCATTTTTTCAAAAAAGAAATTAAAAAAAAAAGAGCAAAATTCAAATACGATGAATAATGAATATATAATTAATGATCTTGAACCATTTAGCACCGAAGGCAAAAATGTGCATTTATTAAGTAACGCTTTAAATGATAAATTAGCAGGAAAAAATAATGCAAAGGAGTTAATTGAAGTCAACAGTATAATGTTAAAGGGAAAGGAAAAAAAAAAAAATTTATATCCGAGCCTTTGCATGGAATGGACAAACCAAGGTTGAACATAAAATCAAAAGTTTTAGGTTTAAAAAAATTGATGGGAACAAAAAAAGGATTTCTTAGTAAGATAAATGTTATTGAAAAAAAAGTATTAGAGAACAACAAAGATACCATTAAATCTAATGAAAAAAATAATTCCCCTTTAATGAAGCAGATACCAAAACAAGATATAAATAAGGATGAATCATCAAACCTATCAAACATCAAGGAAGAATCTATAGAGAAACAATCGTCAAAGGATAGTATTCATATGGATAATTCGAATGAAGAAAAAAACGAGGAAAGTTATAAAAATGAGAATACTTTAGTGAAAAAAATTAACACAGTGAATTATCCTAAAAAAATAATGTTGAAAAAAATTGTTCCAAAAGTTATTCCAAAAATGGTAGTAAATAAAATAAATAATATAAAAGACAATAATACAATTAAAAAAAGTAATGATCTTAATAACAATAATCATGAAGTGAAAATTGTAAAGAACATAAACGATAAATTAGCATTTGATATTCTGAGAAAAGTAAAATATTGTAAAATTGGATTTCAACCTGATGAAAATTTAGGCACTCTTCCAACAGTTCATCTGTTAAATGAAGATAAAGTTGTCTTAGCAATTGTACCATGGCAATTAGATTTAACTTCATTTTCCTTAGCAAAATCATCCATGGAGGAAGAAACAATAAAAAAAATAGGTTTAATGCATAGAGAATTTGAAATATCCATTGAAGACAGAAAAAAACAAGTACAAAGTGAAATGAGACTTTTAACAGGGGAAGGATTAAAAGAATTAGGTTTCACAAGTAGTCCTACAATATCTAAGGATACTCTTCATGATGTAAATCTATTGTCAGGAATCGATATAAATGCATTGAAAAATTCATATAAAATAGAAAAGAAAAGTGAACAAATAGAAAAAGCAAAAGAAAAAGAAAAATCATCTCAGGCGAAAAAGGAACCACCAAAAATTGCACCGAAAACAAAAGGAGGTAAAAAAGGAGCACCCAAATTTATGAAAGGACCTCCAAAAGGTGTTAAAGGAGGGCCTGTAGTTGGAAAGGGTAAATTTTCGAAGATAAAACAAGCCAAAGATGAAGGTAAAACGAAAAGATTTTTCTGGGAAGCATTATTTGAAGATGATATTCCTGGAACATTATTTGAAGACAAAAAAGAATTAATGCAAAAAATAGTAATAGAAAAAGAAAATGTGGAAAAATGTTTTTCAAAAGCTGTTAGTAAAAAAGAAGAAGGTAATGAACTTAAAATTAGAAAACCAAAAGTTATACAATTATTACCCGATTCGAAAAGAGAATACAATATGTCTATTGCTCTATCTAAATTTAGTAATTACACATTTAAAGAAATTAGGGATGCAATAATGGACTTAAATCCTCATATACTTAACCTTGATAATACAGAAGTATTAATGCAATATGTTCCTACTCCTGAAGAATTTGAAATAGTTAAGGAATATATTTGTTCCAAGGGTGATTTAAATTTAGTGGATAAACCTGAACAGTATGTTGCTGCACTTTTAGGAGTACCATTATTAAAACAAAGATTAGAGTCTCACTATTTTGCTCTTTCATTTAAAGAAAATTATGAAAATACTTTAAATCCTTTGGAAAATATTCTAGAATCCTGTGAAGCAATAAAAGGTTCAACGAAACTTTTTACTATATTATTTACTATATTAAATGTAGGTAACACATTGAATTATGGAGATCCACAAAGAGGTAATGCTTTCGGTTTTAAACTAACCACCTTATCTAAATTAAACGATATAAGATCAAGTACGAAACCTGTTAAAACTCTGTTACAATATATATGTGAAACTATTTATGAAAAAAGTGTAGACACCCTCGATATAATGGAAGAGTTAAGATGTATCGAAAAAGTAGTAAAAACAGATAAGCAAATAATTGATACTGTTCTACAAAAGTTAAAATTAGGTTCAAATAAAATTAAAAATGTTTTAGAACTGGCCAAAAAAAACCCTGAAGATCCTTTATATGAAGCCCTGAAAGAATTTTATTTTAGCGTAGAACCAAAAATTCAAGAGCTAGAAACTTTTTATGACCAAACTTTCGCTATATTCAAAGAAATTTCATTGTATTTAGGTTATAAAGAAAAAGAAGTTAGTACTATACAAGTACAAGATTTTTTTAAAGAATTATGGAAATTCATCCAATCTGTTGAATTTAATAGAAAGACAATTCAAGAGAACGTTCTCAAAGAATTAAAGAAAAAAGAAAGAATGCTAGAAAATGAAAAGAAAGGTGCTGCTCTCAGCAAAAGGCAAAACTTTACTATAGCTAAGAAGAAAGAAAAGACGGATCCAAAGGCGAAGCTAACCAAGAAAACATTCAAGATATTTTAGCATGCGCATTCATATATATACAAATACATATATTTACACGTACATGTGTAAACACAAATGACATATTAAAAATATGCATTTCTTTGTAACTTCATAATTCCCCAATTATAATATTATTGTGGTACCATAATTACACGGATAATTTTTGTTTTGTATTACTTTTTTCTTCTTTATGTAATCCCAATTAAGAAATTTTTTTTTTTTTTTTTTTTTGTATGTATGCATGTAAAACATTTTTTTTCGTATTTTTTAAATGCTTCATTGTGAATTTGTTTTTGTATATTATTTTTTATCCTGATGTATAAACGTATAACTTGTTGTGAAAATAAATTAGTTGTTTTTTATTTTCTCAGTTTTATACTTCTTCATTTAAATAAAACATGTTAATTTAAATAAACAGTTAGCACAAAATTTTACATCGTAATGTCTTAAAAACGTTATATGAAAAGAAAAATTATTTATACGAAATAGACATTAACAACTATTATAATGGTGTGAAAAAAAAAAAAAAATTACGAAAAAAAAAAAAAAAAGACAAATTAAATATGTACCAATGTATATTTATATGTCTCCAAAATTTTACAGAAAACCAAAAAAGTACCTGCATTGGTAACAATAACAAGATTTTAAAATAAAAAAAAGAAAATCTCTTCACTGATAATTTTTCTTTAATCTCCACCTACATTTTCGTATATATTCAACGAAAAAAAAAAAATGTTTATGTAAATATTTAATGCTACATGTATCCTTTTTTGTATTAACCTCGTAGCAGCTGCTGTAATAGGTACATCGCTGTCAGGACAGTCACCCAATAAATTTACATGATCGCACATCCTTTTCAAACGACAAATATATAAGGTAAAAAAAAAATTTATACATTATCAAATATATAGTACTAACAAAATTCTACGTAAGAAAGGTTTATTTCATGTATTACATAAAAAAGATTTACTTGTTTTACATTTAGAAAAGATAGCAATTCTGCATGAATACGTCTTCTCCATCTTTTATTTTTATTTTTTTTTGCGTTACCACCAAGCATCACATTTTAAACTCCATTCTTCTAACATTCTAATATTATACCCAGAAAAGTTCATTTGAAAATTACAAGGGCCAGTGTACAACATCGATGGTTTACAAGATCTTATTGTACCCTCTATCTTATTCCATTTTTCTTTAAAAAAAAAAAAAAATGGCGATTCCATATATTTTTCGCAAATCTACTTATGCAACCTCACGTATGTAAAACGAGATATACATATATGCATACATACATATATAAATAAATACGTAATATTAAAAAAAAAATATAATTAGGTAAAAGGTTAATGTTCACAGGCCTATTTATGTATGTCTTTGTTTTAATATGGAACCTGGACAAAATGACGTAAAATTTCTGACACATTTTCGGCAAGGCCAAAATGCTTGGCATTTTTTGGACCAACTTTCTTTTGTTTTTGCAGACATGTGTTTTACATTTAACTCTTCACCTATACATGGGCCTAAAAAACAAAATCAAAATAAAAAAGGTTATTATTTTAAAGAAGAGAACAGAAAAAAAAAGTACGCAAAGGAACGAATAAAAAAAAATACATATTTAATTCCTTCTTTTTTTTTAACCATCATATGTTGATGATGGTGCACATATTTCATCGTCTGGTTCATGAATATCCCCTATATAATTATAGTCCTAACAATATCAGTATATGTAGAATTGAAAAAAGCGAATAGGGAAAAATATAAAAAAAAAAAAAAAAAAAAAAAAAGTAAAATTTTCTTTTACATCTGGACAAGGTAAGTTGTAATCCCTTTCACAAATAATATCAGGATCAATTAATGTTTTTTCTTTTACTAATATATAAAAAATTAGGAAAATGTACAAATGTTAAATAGAAGAAAAGTTAATGGCAAGTGCTAATTTCGTATCGTTTATATAAAGGAAATTATATTTTTGTAGTACATTCAACAGTTGGAGGCGGAATGTTTTTTAGTCCCCTTAATATCTACAGTACCAAAATTATACTTATATATATATGTTCATATATCACTTATTGAAATATATTTCATTAACAATGTCTTAACGAATTTTTCATCATATAATTAACGAATCAAAATTTCGTCGTTATATCTTTATTTATTAATATAATAAGAGAAAATATTCATAAATTTATATTCTTATTAGTTTATTCGTTTGTATATCTATTTACATCTCCGGAAATGTTTGTGTTGGGAGGATGGTTATTTTCTGAGTACGGTAATCTTGAAGAGCTTGTAATAATATCACCTAAAAATGTTGTAGACTTATTTTATTTTATTTTTTTCATGAATAGTATTATTTTCATGTTCATATAGTCATATTTTCAATTTTTTAAAACTTCTAATCGATATAATTCAAAGTAGTTTAACAAGCTTTTCTATTTTTTTAAATAAAACGTTTTTAGATTTTTATTTTTTTTTCAAAAAAAACCTGCACTTCCCCCTATTTTTTCTAATTCGTTGTCTGAAAACGTTGCATCTTTCTTTTATATTTATACATTATCATTTTAGGCATTGAAAAAAGAAAAAGAGAGAAAAAAAAAAGAAATATTTATACATAAAATATAATGTGATTTATTAAATTTTTTTCTTTTTTAATTCTATCTTTGTATGAATTTATTAATATATTATTATGTATTTCTATGATAATGCCTCAACTGCGTAGTGCATTTTTTTTATCTCATGATATTATTCACGCAACCTTTAATAATATAATAATGCGCATTCCAAGCCTAATATATTATACATTCACATATATATACATATATGTACATAAATATTTATATACATATAGGTATTTTTTTTTTTTTTTTTTTTATCTCTTTTATGCATATTTTTACAAACTTACACTATTATTTTCGCAAGTGCATATTTCAACATAAAAAAAAAGAAATAGTAAATATAGAGAAAATTTATTCATTTTTTACTAAAACAAAATTTTTGAATATTTGTATTTATGCTCACAAAACCTTTTTTTTAAAATGTTACATAAATACAATGTTCTTTATAAAAAGGGAAAAAAAAAAAAAAAAGAATAGGAAATATTTTGGTATCATTATTTTTTATTTTCTTGGTATAGTAATACTTATTAATACATATGTATATATACATAATGTTACATTTTAAAGTTGTAAAGGTGTAATTACACAGAATAACGCATTTTTCTTATATAATGTCTTTTTAATGTTTTTTCATTTTATTTCTTTTCTTTTTTTTTTTATTTTATAAACATAAGCATAAAAGATAAAACGTAAGTTAAGAATAAGCAAAAATACAATCGGGATTTATAAAAACCACAGTAAATAAATTGAAAGTAATAAAATATAACAATATGCTAACAAGAGGTAAAGTTATAGTAATAATATTTTTATTTTCTACCATTTTATGGATATATAATTTCGACAAATATAAAAAATCAAATTCTTTAATTAAATGGATACTAGTAACAAAAGAAGAAAAATAAATTATTATAAAACAAACTATGAAAACAAAGAAAGCAAAAAATTTTATCCCAGTTTTGTAACACATAATTCGGATCTAATTTAGCATAAAGGAAAAAGAGCAAGCATACATACATATATGTATATATATACATATATATATAAATATATATGTTTTTTTTTTTTTTGATTTACAGATTCCCATATATCTTGTAGGTTTGTTGTCTGCATATGCAATTGTGTCCATATCCATAAGTTTGTACAATTTTAATAACGTTCCTAATGGTCATGAAGCTTTATTAGACGTAAAAATAAAAATATAAAAAATTAAATGATCCACTCATAATTTATATGCATAACGTATCATACATATATATATGCGCATATATGTGTTTTTACGAAGCTGCTTCTTATATTTCACTTTTTCATTATTATATTGTTTTTTGAAGGAAATTAATAACATCAAAAAGGAACTCGAAAAGAAAAAATTTACCTTTAGTTAAAAATAACGAACTTTTTAGAATTACTTTTTACGAAATATATACCTTTCTCCCTTTTTATATAGAATGATAAAAAAAAAAAAAAATTATAACTGTTAAAAAGAGAACCATTTTATTTTACTACATCACATTTTTTTTTTTTTTTTCCTGACCATATTATGAAAAAAAACCTTTTAAGACAATATTTTTTGGTGAAAAAGAAATTGGGAATGAATGTAAGGATAAATTTAAGCTTAGCTTTTCTTCTAAATTTATTGTAGCATTAAACAATATTTGTAAAATTTTAAATCTTAAATTATTATAAAAATGCATACATTTAAAAGATATTGTTGGATTTTCGCTTTCACATAACTTTGACAATAAATTTACAAAGGAGTATATATTTGGTATGGTCCTCCTCATAATTTTTTTCCCATACTTATCATACTTTTTCTTATAATTATTAAATTCACTGATATTGTCATCTTCATTGATGTCAGGGTTATACTGTAATTTATTATCATGATAGCAATTATAAGTACCTTTAGTAGAACTATTTCCTTTTAAATTTGCATGATCTCTTTCCTTCGAGCAACTAAAAGGATAATCAGTATAATTATTCCTGGTATGATCAGTAATATTATTTGTATCAAAATTAGTAATGCCCCTATATGAATTTTCCATGTCCGTAGTTGTATAACTTTTATATTTTGGTGCACACATATCTTCCACATGATCACCAGTGATATAGTTCATACATGAGTAGTAATTTTTATTGTAAATATAATTATTAACTTCATTCATTATTATATTATTTTTAAAATCAAATATATATTTTCTTAACTCACTATATTTTGTATAACAGCAAGAACATATGAGAAAGGGAATTTTTTCATTGATACATTTTTTTAAGGTGTAATCAGTCAATCCTCCACAGCAGTGTAAACCAACAATTAAATCAATTTTATATTTTTTAAAATCAAAATATAATATTGATTCATGCATAATGACAACATTCTTAATTTTGTTCGTATAAACTTTAATAAAACAACTAAAAAGAGAATTCACATTGATATCTAATATTATTACTAAAACATTTTTAAAAACTAAGGAAATGTAAATACCCAAATCACCTTTCCCTCCACCTACATCTAAAACGCAGTAATCATATGTCAAATTATTTTGTCTAAAATTGTAATTTATTTCATCTAATACATATGTGTTATTATTTTGCTCCTTTTCAAGGTTATTATATTCTCTCTCGTCATAGTTAACTCTACAGATGTCACTAGTAAAATAATTACTATTTATATTCTCCTCATCCGATCTTTTACAATTCGGATTCTCTTTAATTTGTGTATCAGTAGTATTATCTAAATACAAATCTCTGATATTGTAAAATTCTATATTAGACCAACTGGAGTTTTCAAAAATATGTACATTCTTTTTGGTACATACTTCAATGTTATTTTCTACCTTTCTTATATTTTTCTCATTAACTAATTTATCATTTTTTTCAATAAATAATTTTAGAAATTCTAAATAATTTTCAAAAAAGATACTATTGCTCTCAATATATTTGTTAACCAAATGACGGGACCATAAAATAATGTCTTCATGACAAAATATTGGATCATTTAAATTTCCTTTTTTTATTTCTTTAAATAAATTTTTTATGTGATTAATCATCCAGTGTATTTGTGGAACTTTTTTATTATTCATATAGGACATTATATCTTTCTTTTTCTTTTTCTTTTTTTTTTTTTTGTTTTTCTTTTGTCCTTCTATAATAATTTCTTCTTTTTTATTATCATTTGGTAAATGATCATTAAATATATCAATGTTAAAATATTTAAGTAAATTTTTGCTGCTCTGTATATCATTCATGTTACATTTAAATTCACTAGGGTGTATTGTAAACACTTTAGGTATAATATCAATAATTTTAATTATAAAAATTTCAAAATTATTCATCTTCTGATTACATATGCTCTTGTAATCTTTATTTTTATACACTATATTTAATATGTATTTTTTTTTTCTCTCTTCGTCATAATAAATATTATGAATGTAATCTTCCTTTACCTGTAAACTTCTACATACTGTTAGTGTAGAAAAGTAACTATTTTCAAATAATTTCAAAAGTTCGCTAATATTAAAGTATTCGTAGTTTACCTATTAAAAAAATATATACATATATACATATTAAAAACTATATCATAAATTACTGCTTTTTATGGGGATATTAGATCACAAAACAATGAATGGGGGAAAAAAAAATTTATACGGAAAAACCTACTCACAATAGATGCATACCCATTACACACTTTTTTCTTAAATATGTTTACTTCATATATACAATATAACTATGTACATATGCATAAATGTATAAGCGAAATATGAATTTATATACATGAAAATAATGTTGCAACTTTGCATCTTTTCCATATAAAGAATTTTATTATGTCATCTTTCTTTTTACTTTTAATAAATAAGAAGAAAATACTAATATGGATTTCTCATTGGTATTTGTTCGTGCAGGAAGACCTATAATGTATATCCACGAATCTGTTTTAATAACTTTACTTATAATTTCATGCTTTATATATTCATTTATTAATATTAATGAAATATTATTTTTATCGTCATTTATATTATCTTGTCTACTGGTAGATATTTGAGCGTTTTCACGAAGCTCCTTCAAGATACTATAAGATTGATTACATAAATGAATGGAATGAAACAGAGAATTCTTAACTAACATTTCCTCGTTTTCTGCTTTATACTCCTTATGTCCATTGTTTAACAAATATGACTGGTATAAAACAAACTTTTCTTCATCAATGTAAAAGTCTTTACTAATTACTAACTGGATGTTACTATCTCTTGTGTGGGCATTTTCATTAAAAGTATTTTTTATGAAGTAAAAGCCACTTCCATATTTATTATGGCCACTATATATATAACTGTCTTCATTTTTAGATGTATCATCCTTACTATTATAATTCAGAATTTGATGTTTATAAAAAACGATATTTTTACATTCTTTTTCATTATCTTTCAAAATAGTGTCACAAAAAAACAATAACTTCCCATGTTTTCTCACATTTTTAACCTTACAAATTAAATGAACTAACTCTTTAAAATTATAATTAAAGTTTTTGGGTAAACTGCTTAATATATCAAAACGTGCTTCTACCTCATTGTAAATGTTTATTTCGTTCTCTATAATATTTATTATATTCTTACTTTCACTCATCTTTTGTATGCTACTTAATTCATGTAATTACACCAATTCCAATACTATCTAACTTATTTGTGGATTTCTTTACTATTTATGAGATCTACATGCATGTGATTTTAATCGAGTTCACTTTTACTCAACCGTTTTTACAAATAGTAATGTACTGTTTAATATAAAAATGGACTAAAAAAATACCAACTAAATTGTTAAGCGAACAAAATTCCTGCATGTAAAATTCGTTTCTATCGCATAAAGAAATCTATAGATACATTAAATCCCCATATATGTACTTATTAATGTGGATTCATTATATACTCATTTTCACATATACACACCATATATAATAATATATGTATATACATATACATAAATATGGGGATATATTTAAATCTTTAAATATAAATATGCATATTGGGGGAATTTTCCTTCCATTTCATTAAACTTATAAAACGAATAGTTACGAATAAAAATTAGGGGGGGAAATAAATTAAAAATAAAAAGGAAAATAAATAAAAAAATGGAAAGAAAAATAAGAAAAAAGAAAACTGTTTTAAAACGAAGAGTTTATACATAAATGGAATATAATGTTGCACGAATATTTCTTTTTGTTAAAAAAAAAAAAAAAAAAAAAAATTAAAAAAACAAAATGACAATAAAATTAATAAAAACGAAGTTCATAAAAACGAAGTTCATAAAAACGAAGTTCATAAAAATGAAGTTCATAAAAACGAAGTTCATAAAAACAAAGTTCATAAAAACAAAGTTCATAAAAAAAGTTAATGAAAAAGTATAGCAGGAACAGCAAAAAATAGCATATTAACAAACTACGTTAAAATTGTAAAGCATAATGAAAAGAACACTATCATTTCCCCCTCCCCCCACCAAGATACATATTATATGCGCAATCACTCATAATTTAAAAACAAAAAAGAAGGTGAAACTAATATAAATAAAAAGAAAGCACTTTTAACAATTTTTAATGAAAGTTATGAATATGAATTTTAGAAAACCCGATAATACCGCTGATTTAATTGATAGTATTATAAATAGCGAAAATGGAAAAGTTCAAAAATACGTTTTAGAAAGAAAAAGAAAAGAAAAGGAATTTCTGGAGCAGAAGGAAAACATAAAAAAGAAATCATTAATGGCTCCAAAACTAAATCAGATGTTTGTTAAAAATAAAAATGAAGATGATAAATTAATTAGTGAAACTGTTGGTCTTAGGACCGTTCACGAGTATAAAAAAATAAAGGATGAAATTTATAGTAATAAAAAGGATACCACTTCGAATGAAAACATCAAGAGGGATATATATAGCAAACATAAACATTTTAAATTATCCTTCTTCTCTGATGATGAGGAAGAAGATGCAGCATTAGACGAAGATGCCAATTCAAAGGTGGATGGAGAGATAGACGAAAAAACATCTCAAGGAGAAAAGTTGAAAGAACAAGAAGAAGAAGAAGAACAAAACAACCAACCAACTTTCAATGAGTTAAATGGCACCTCTAACGATGAGGAAAACGGCAAAAATGACTGTGATAAAAATTTACAAAAAGATAATACAGAAAAAAATGATAAAGCAAAAAACGAGACAGTAACATATAGTAACAAAACGCAAACAAAATATGAAAAGAAAAACAACTTCAAAAAAATTATGAAAGATCCAACTATAAATACATCCTTTTTAAAAGATAAAGAACGAGATGAAAAAATAGAATTAAAAAAAAAAGAGTTAAGAGAATTATATTTTAAATTAGAAAACGAACAAAAAGAAAAAGTTATAGAAATAACTTATTCCTACTATGATGGTTCTGGCCATAGAAGAAAAATTTCAGTTAAACAAAAAACAACTATAGGACAGTTTATAAACAAATGTGTTGATAATTTAAAAAATGAGTTTATTCATTTAAGGTCTGCATCTTGTGAAACATTAATTTTTGTAAAAGAGGATATTATTCTTCCAAATTATTTAACATTTTATGAATTAATTAAAAATAAAGCTCAAGGAAAAACAGGACCATTATTTTCTTTTGACGCAGTGGAAAATTTATCAGGAATTACGGATATAAGAAAAGAAAAGACAGATGTAAGTAAAAAAAAATAATAATAAATAATTATAATAATATGTTCAACTCGGAAATGTTGTGAGGCTTGCGTGTTAAAATAAAATGAGCTTATTGTATTGCAGTGTTCCGTGAAACGTACACGTACATGAAAAAAAATACATGAAAATGTTATTCTGTCCATTTATAAATATGCAAATAAATTGGTGTTCACGTACATATCTGTATAAACATGCCAATGCTTGTTTAATATAATTTCATGCACAAAATAGTTTTACAAATTAACATAATATCTATTTATTTTATATTTTTAATTTCAGACTCACGCGGGTAAGTTAGTAGAAAAAAAGTGGTATGAAAAAAATAAGCATATATTTCCTGCCTCTAAGTGGGAAATTTATAAGCCCTTGAAAACGTACACAACTAGCTATACAGATCTGTTTAATAATTTCATATAGAGTATCATTTTTTTTTTTTTTTTTGTAATTACTTGTCTATTAGTTATATAAATTATGCATTTCTCCTCTTTTTTTTTTTTCTTCCTCCGTTCACTTTTTTAAGTACAACATGACCAATATCTGTAATTTGACAAATTAAAAACATTAAGCATCATTTCATTGTTTAGTTATTAATTAAATGTACTACTTATTTTTCCAACTAAAATAAATAATTTTCGTTTCATCCTTGCATTATAGTAAAAATGAGCAATTTGAATATATTTATGTGCGTATGTAGGTATTTACACATATAAATATATTATGATTGCTCAGCTGATATGCATACACATAGGTGTATATATATATATATATATATATATATATATATATATATATGTACATATGTATAAATTAATACTTGGGAATAGTTGAAAAAATTCCTGATTTTTTCTGTCCACATTTTTATCTAAACGTCTGAGCTTGTACAAAAACGTGTTAATATGTTTTTGCTCATAATTTTCATCATATATCATTTTGTTTTTATCAACTTCATTTATTTTATATTTTTCTCTAATTCGGTTAGCAATGCATTCTCTGATGTAAACCTAAAAAATGGTAAAATTTGTAATCCCATATAAAACGAGTTTTAACATTTTTTTGATGCTATAAATGTGGTTTTTAAATAATAGTTCAGTTTGATTTAGTGCATAATTAAAAAAAATTTAGCGCTTATTAAAAACGCTTTCCTACACATTTTTAAAGTTTTATGTAGTATACAAAATTACGCTAGCTTTTTTGTAGAAGTTATAAAAGTACAGTAACATATTAGAAGCAATTAAAAAAATGAAACGAAGAATACTATTTAATAAAAAACGTGTATTAAGTTGTATCTTGTTTAATTGTGGCTATCGCATTTGCTTTCACCATTATAATTATCGTTAATTTTAATTTTTATTTTTTTTTGCTGTCACTAGTCTTGTTTCTTTATAGTTTCAATTATCGTCCTGCTTCTTACTATTTTTTTCTTTTTTACTTACATCTTTAAAGCATCTAAGATTTCTAACAATGTCTGTGAACACAGATATCATTTCTGATCTAAATAAGAAATAATTTCCTTTGAAGACTTGTTTGTAAATACATATCGCTTTTGTTATGAACCTATCAATCGCTGTTTTCTGAATTTCAATATAACCTAAAAAATAAATATATGTTGAAATAAAAGTAGCGATCCTTTTTTCTTATCGCTTTGCAAATATAGTACATATATGTAAGTATATATATGTATATATGTACATATGCATATACACATATACCCATACACACACATATGCATGCAAACACAATATGAGTGTAAGTTTTCTTTGCATTCTTTTTAGCCTAAACCATTCTCAAATAAAAAGTTGTATATTTTGACGTGGGGATTATTTGTTCTTAAACGAATTATATGATTTATATTTTTCGTAATAAATAATAACTGAATAATCGTTTCTGCAATGAATGGGGATATTAAAACACACGAATGATAGATGTAGCCTATGTCCTTCTTTGATATAGCTCTACGAGGTTTCTTCGAAAGAAAAAAAAAAAAAAAAAAACATAAAAAGATAAGTGTATCATTTAGGTCATGCTTTTTTGTTACATTTGTTCGAATATATACCATTTGTTATTTACGTATTTTTTTTTTTTTTTTTTTTTTTCTTTTGTTCTCTGTCATTCTTACACACCATTGTTACAACTTCGTAATTTTTCAAAAAGACCTCATCGATGTGCCTTTTCGAAAAATCTGTCGTACCCTCATCAAAATGGAACAAATTTACGTTCATTTTATTTTTCAAATAATAATAAAAATAGAAATTAACGGTTAATGAATTATCCATATTTTCTCTATTTTCTGTAGTAGAACCGTCTTTTTTTATCCTCACATATTTTGCATAAAAGCTAAAATAAGAAAATACATCTCTCAACATGAAATATAAATAATAGAGTAATATAAATGTATAAATAAACAAGGTAGAGAAAGAAAGAATTATCCTTAACACAATATGATACGTTATTATTCTTAATTGTTCTAACTGTATACTTAAAAAAAATAAAAACATGAAAAAAAAACTCTCCAATTTGATATTATAATTCTTCACTTTAATATGAGGATTAACGAACATAGATAAACAAATAAAAAAAAGAAAGAAGAAAGACAAAAAAATAAGGAAACTTAAATGATCAGGTAGTCGCATTATACATAAAAACAAAATATTGATTAACAATATTTTAAGTATATAATAATAATATTTGTTTTGTTTACATAAAAATGTATAAAACCCATACATATATTTATATTTATAATTTCTTTTTAAAGAACGTGGTGTTCTAAAAATGGATATAAAAATTATTAAGTAAGATAAAAAACAAAAACAAGAAATGATTGGTAGACCCATTAATTTAGTAACTTTTAAATGTAATTCATCATAACACACTGTTGACGTATCATAATAAGATATATTATAATTAAATAAACCAATACATATATAAGAGGAAAGAAAAATAAACATTATAGAAGAGTTACCAATATATAAAGTAATATGTATATATTGATAATAATATATTTGAAGAGATGTTTTGAAAAAGTCTATAACATCACTATTATAAAAAAAAATTGCATTTACATATTTGTGAAAAGTATAATTAGGTAGAAATAATGGATAGATATATTCATCCTTAAAATTTTCAAGTATATACTTTTTGATTCTCTTTATTTTGTTATTATTTAAGGATTCACTTTTATTTCCCCTTTCCTCTAATATCATATTTTTTGCTCCTTTTCTCAAGTACAAAAATATAAAATTAAACACTAGGGTAAAACAAGTAAACAAAAATACTATCCACACGAAAACAAGTATTTGTAACATGTATATTTTGGAACGATTACTATAAAAATGAAAACAGTCTAATTTAATAAAGTGTAAGAAATTTAAATGAACGATTTTAATTAAATCATAAAAAGCATTATGCAAATAAATATTCAAAAAATAATGAGCTTTTAAGTTCCCCTTATGTAGGTATAATCCCCCTTTGTTCTCTTTTTCGTATAAAGTATAATTCTCCCTCTCATTTTCTGTTAAATCATTTGAAAAACTTAGCAACAAAATGAGAGATAAATAAAACATAAATTCACGAAAATAATGCAAAAAATATATTGTTCCCTTTTCATAAATGTCAAAATGATAAAAGTAAAGACTAATATTTATGCATTTAAATAACACCATGAAAAAAATTAAAGATAGGATACAATAAATCATAGTAATGAATATAATAAATATAATATGATAACATTTCTTACATTTAGCATATTTTACATATATATTTTTGTAATAATTTTTTATACAATTATTACATATAAAACCTTCATTCTTTTCTGCACATTTTCCACAAGTATCTAAACAAACATAGGGTCTTTTGCAATAAATATACATGTTATTCATAAATGGGTAAATGTTCTTTTTCTTTTGTTTTACAGAACATCTATCAAAATTTTTAAAGGATATTTCATTTTTATGTTTAAAAAATGATTCTAAATTATCTACATGCAATTCATTTAAGTTCTTTTTACAATAGAAATGGTTGTTTATATAAGAGCACAAGTCGCACCTATTACCTACGTAATCTAAATAGTAATTATTATCACATGTGCAGTCATAAATAAATTTGGATGTTCTTTTTTTATTAAAACTAGACGGGGGACAACTAAAACAACTCTCCGAATTCCTATGACTTGAATAGCTGTCTTCTTCACATACATAACATTTATTATTCTTAAAATATTCACCATAATTGCAAAAATTAAATGAACTTGACACAAATACTGGCAAACAGCTTATTATAGCATAAGAGAAAAATGCATACCATATACTCATTGTACAAATTAACTGCAGTTATATATAGTTTTCATAAATTTTGAAAAAGTGAAATTATTTAAAAATAGGCTAAAAGTAAATGTAGAAAAAAAAGGCATAAATTTTGTACCATACTATGTAATAATTAAGAATTCTTTTTCTTTGAGTACAAAAATATATTGTACTTTTTTTTTTTTTTTTTCAAATATAAATAATTATGTTCCCAAAAGTGTTATAATACTCAAATACACACTTTAAAAAATAAAAATATGTTCTTCCTTTTTTTTTCTCCTCCTTTTCACTATTAAACACCATTAATTTAAAAAATAATTTTTCTTTTTTCCTCCCCCCCCACTTTAATTTTTATATTTATTATTTCTGCTGTTTCGGATAGAATTATAAAAATAGCTTTAAATAAAAACGCTGTTAATTTTTTCCCCTTCATTTATCTTATTATTTCTTCGTTTATCTTTCACTTGTACTTAATTTATTTGCACCCTTACTCAAAGGACAAATGGGAACACTGTCAAGTTTTTAAGCGTTTAATTCTTTATAATCAAAGCCCAAATGAACTATATTAAAGAAGGAAAAAAAAAAGAAAACCACTACCCAACAATTCTCACAAAAAAAAATTACGAATTACCTTTTTTCTTAGCTAAGACTCCTAGTCTCATTAAATTGTAGATACTTAATGCGCTAAAATTATCTTCAAGCATATTTAAATGAGAAAAAGTACATATATATATATATATGTATATAAGTACCTATACACGTTTGTATATATGTGTATAGGTTCGTACCACTTGCAAGCATACTATTTATATAGATTTGCCTCTGCCTTTGTTGCATTGAATGCCAAAAAAAATAGCCCATGAGGTAAATAATATATCTTATAATCCTTTCAATCTTCGTACATTGCAACGTGAAAAAAAAATTAAATGTAGAAAATATTAAAATTAAATGAAAATAAAAAAAGATATAAATAAAGCAAAACATATTTAGCATATTGGGATTCTTCTTTTTTAACTTCATTCTTTTCGTAATTACGAATTCTCCCTGTTTTTTTAAAGAATAAAAAAATATTAACTCATGTTTGTCCTTGTGTATAACTTTTTTATGCATTTCTCTATAAAAGGAATTCCCTCATTATTAAACATGAGAAAAGTAACACCCAACTACTATTTTATAATTAATTTTTCATCTGAAAAATGATGCAGAAAGCTCCAAAAACATTACGCATTGATTTTTATTACATAATAATTAACTGTAAATTCAAAAAACAATGGCACGAAAGTATTTTTAAAAAAGAATATCTGCATCAATTATCAAAAATTAATCACTCCTTTGTACATAAGAGCAAGTACATTAACAAGAATATATACAATATGAAATGCATAGAATTATACAGATATAGTTGTTTGTTAGAGAAGCAAAGTGTGAACAATGTAGCTATTTATAAACAGATTAATAGGAGAGTAGAAATGATATACAAATTTCTTAATCCGTCAAAAATTGTATTATTAATTAAATTATATTTAGAAAACGCCAATTTAAATTTATATCATAGTACATTTAACTGTCTTTTAGAAGAAGCAATAAAAAAGTTAAACGAATTTAACCTTGAAGAAATTGTTAAGTTATATAATATAATTAGCAATGTAGAAAACAATCAAAATGTTGTTTATTTATTTAAATATTTTAACAACCACTTAATTAATTATTACACATTTATTGATGTAAAATCTTTTTCAGTCCTATTAAATTCTCACGCAAAATTAAAAATTAAAGATATGAAACTAATAAATAAATTTTTACATATCATAATGCAAAATAAATTACCTTTTGATGTTATAACTTATTCTATTTTTTTTAATTCCTTTTATAAACTAAGGATAGTAGATAACGAATTTGTTACCATAATAGTTAGACAATTCTTAAACGAAATAGATGAGTCGAAAGAAAAAGAAGACTCAGTTCGTATCGAAAAGTTTGATCAGAACATAGTTCATAATGACAAAAAAAAAACAATAAGAAACATATTTGTCAGTTATTCTCCATACCATATTTGTAACATATTGCTGTATTTCACCATTTATAATATTAACAATATAGCTAATTTAAATGATTTAAAAGAATTTAAAAATGATTTAAATTTAAGTGATAATGTCTACATAAATTTCTTAATAGACCTATTAATTAAAAAAAAAAATTTATTAAAATGTGAGGAAATTTTAACCTTATGCCAAGTTTTCAAGTCTTTGAAAATAAAAAATAACATATTAGTTAACCATATAGAGAACTTATTACTAAATTATTTCATATATGTGAAGGACCAAAAAAATATAAATTATAACAATAATAACCAAAATGTTACAAATTCAACTGATTTTATTCCATTCACTGATAATGCTCTTGTAAAAATTTTATTTGACATGTGCACTTTTTATAATGATATAAATATATACAACTATAGCATACAATATTTTCGCTGGAAAAAGGTAGATTTTTATGCCTCTTCATTATTACTATACATATATTCAGAAATAAATCTGTTAGATTATCAAATGATCACTATATTAATTCATGTTATAAATAAAAATTATTTACTCAATTTTCAAGTAGAAAACATTTTCCCCATAATTAGATCTTTCTATAAAATCTGCCTCAACAATCAGCATTATTTTGAAAGTACAAATAAAAGCCAAAATTTTGCTAACAACATGCAGAATTGTTCTGAAACAACTAGACATTCATGTAATTCACAACCAACGCTGCAAATAGTTCATTCATTATCCTCCGATACCTATAACTCTATTACTCAAGATAGGAAACTAAGTAGTACATGTAAAATACCCCAAAACGAAATGTATAATAAAATTAATGATAATGCTAAGGCAATAGCACTGTCAGCTAACGATAATCCTATCAAAACTTCAACACAAATAGGATATATATTTTGCAAAATTGAAAACTTATGTGATAACATCTTTTCTAAGTTAAAAAAAGAATTATTAGAAAAAAAAATACATATCAGTAGATCAAATATAAGTCTCCTATGTAAAATTTTGTTCTACTCCACCTTTCTGAGAAGATTTGCTTTTCTTAACAATGTAATTAATTTATTTATAGACAAAAAAGATGAACTTGAGAGTTTTAAAAATATCTTAAATATTCTGTACGCTTATTGTTACATTAAAAATAATATATACAGTTACGATATAAACAAAATAAATCTTATCAAAGTTAACGAAAAGAGCATAATAAAACAGCATACAAATGACAGGGTATTAGAAAATTATAATTTTATTATAAATAAATTGAATCATAACAACGAATTAACAAATATGATTTCTTTTCTATTCATTCAATGTAAATTAAATGATTATCGTTTCGTAAATGAAGAGAGCATAACTACATGGCTCAAGTTCTCTTTTTTAAATATACATCTGTTATCACTCTTACTTAATAGTCTCATATCAAAAGAATTAAATATAATTACTAACTTTACAGCTAATGATAGGACTGAAATTTTGTTAGAGACAATAGGTAATAAAAAAAAAGGTAACGATATCAAAAATAGTCACATTATTGTAAAGAATGTCTATAAATTGCATTTAATGAAATTGTATAATCTAATTCTTGTACAAATAAATAAGCTTATTTTAAAGTGCCAAAATGTTTATGATATAACAAGAATTTTTAATTCATCCTTTATTTTTTTAAGTTATTTTGGAAAATTAAAAAACGAGCAGAAGTTAAATGGCGAAGATTTACAAGTCCAAACAAGTATATATAATATCCTGAGAAAAATAGAAAAAAATGTAATACAAAATTATCTTTTATATAATAAGGAATACATAATATTGCTATCAGCCATTTGTATATATAGTAATAATTATTCGTACATACCTTTCGCATTCTTTTTTCAATATTTCCATTTATTTGCTTTTAAAGAAATTATTTCATATTTAATATTGTTAAGCAATGATGAAGAGATTAAGTACATCTCTAATTCTATTTTTTCCCTAATAAATTATAAGAGCACAGAAAGTATCGAGTGCAACAAAAAGGAAGACATTGAAAAGTTTTATTTTTTTCATGTGTCCAAAATTGTAAGAAGTATTAGCACTAACAGGAATAACGATACAAAGGATATAAATAACCACAATAATGATAATCCATATGATGTCAATTATTTGAGGGGCCATGTTCAAGCTAATAACTCCTTCTGTTTAAACCCCTTCCAAATAAACAACATAATAAGCATATACAAATCACTGATAAGTAATAACGACATATTGAATAGTGAATTCTTTAAAAAAATTAAAGACTTGTATTTGCACTCAATTGAAATTAATTCTGCTTTGTTAAACAATCTTTCGCTCAGTGATCTAAATAGTTTATGTTTATTTATTTTAAAAAAAAACAATGTAAATACATTTCTATTTAAATACATTTTAAAAAAGAATTATGAGTACATCGATTCAGAAAAAAAATTGTTATTAAAATATGACTACATTATTAGCTTATTAAAAATTACAATCCATTTAAGGAAATATAATCTATTTATAAATGACTCAATTATAATTAACATTATCTTAAAAAATGTAGATAAGTTTAACACATTACACAAAATGAATACTCTTATCGAGTGTTTACTTCAAATTAGAAGAAGAAATACTTTTGATAACCTTATAAATGAGTTGTGCTATAACTCTAAAAATATGTATTTAAATTACTTTCTAAGTAACCAAACAGTAGACTTAAATATAGTGTTGTATTTTTTGTATATATTAAACAGCTTTAACAACTCAGAACTTTTTTATACTATGTTTCAAATTTTTTGCGTAAAATTATTTCATTTAAAAAGGATAGTAGTTTATCAAAGGAAAAGGTATAATTTTGTATCCAGTTCAAACAATACCTTTTTCATGGCTAAGAACATTTATTATTTAAACATAGATGGAGGTATAAAATTAGCCGAAGATTCGGATGATCCTTTTAGAGATGTTAGCACTTCAGATAACGAATATGTAATATATGTAAATGATGAAAATGCTTTTATAAATATGGAAAATAAAGAGACAAAGGAAGAAGAAGAAGAAGAAGAAGAAGAGGAATTTAATGATGATCATCATGATGAGAAGGATGAAAGCAAAATGGAGCTGGAAATATCGAACTCCAAGAAGATAACAGTAACTGCTAAGTCAAGCAAAAATGACATGCAACTAGTGATGCAAAATAAGGAAACTGATAAAGATACACACCTTAGCAACTATCATAAAGAAACGAATCAAATAAAAAATATAAAAAAAATGGACCATACGACACACATTAACGACCACTCTTTTATCATCTTATTCCTTCTGCTTGATCTGGTTAAAAACGAACAAAGAATTAAACAAGCAGAAATATACAATTTTAACTTTTCCCTATTTAAAAATTATATATATATCTTAAATAAAGAAGTAATAATTCAGTGCTTGTACATTTACTTTTACTCAGAAATTAATGAAAAATTGGAACATGATAACAAATTAAGAGGAAACAGAGTTATAGATGAACATGTACATTACATCTTAAATGTCTTGATAACCTTCATTCATAATTTAGATGTTTATTCAATTTTGAAATTGTCTTTCATTTATATTAATTTATATTTGTATTCAAATAAAAAATATCAAGTTAACGAAAACATTAAAATTCTTTTTGAGCATATAAACAAAAAAAAAAATTTAATAGAAAAAAATAATATCTTATATGAGCAAATAAAAAGGTATGAAAATATTTCAAATTTATGAAAAAAGGGTAGATAAATATACACCTTTGCAAACGTCTGATTCCATTTGAGAGATGCACATGGATATTCATATTAAATGTATTCACATATACATGCGCATATACATACATGCATACACAGATAAAGCATGGTACACTAATTTACAACAAAATTCTTTTTATGATATATCAGCTTCTAACACAAGGTAGTAACAAACATTCTGTATAGTCAGTTTTTTCCTTGTTTATTGAACAGCGTCCCTTTTTTTCACCTGTCTCTTCATGATATAATTAAAACTTTACACAAATGAATGATCAACTTTTTAAAAGGGATAAAAATAAAATTAAAAAAAAAAAAAAAAAGAGCCGATTTAACATTTCTGCAATTAATTAAATTTTATGTCTTCTTTAATCTTGAAATAATAACCAGCGATAACAAATGTAATATCAAAAAGATAATGTATACGAAAATGAAGGCGCTTTTGGAATCATCTATGCTATAATAGCTCAAAATCACTAAGAAGTAAAAAAGGTAAGAATATTATAAAAACCGAAATTAGGCACATGCGTATAATATAACACACAACAGTAAAAAAATACAATAAATCAATTTTTTTTTAAAAACATACAATATTCAAAATAGTGAGAAGCAAAGGAGCTTGCATCTAAAATACTAGAATAAAAGGAGCACATCAAATTGTGAATATTTTTTATATATACCTGCAAGAATGGAGAAAGAAAAACGTAATTAAAAATAGAATTATGCATATGTTATGGTACAATAAATTAAAAGGAATATGCAAAATTAAACACGCGATAATGCACTAAAAAGTTAACAGTTCATAGCAGTACAATATCATTTTGTAATGGACTTATGAAAAGTGAATGCACAAGGGATCACATTCACTCATTTTATTAGGTAGAAAAGAAAAATGGGAAAAAGGTTACCTTCGTTACCAAAATATAAATAGGCATATAAAAGAATGTTTTGTGCAGTGATTTCAGAATTGTTTCCAAAAACTGAAAAGAAATTAAAAAAACAAAAAAAGGAAAAAGATATGATCGCGTACGACTAATGATAAACGCGTCATGTCATGCTCATTTTATCTTTTTATTACTATTTTTTTTTTTTTCTCATTTTTTCTCCCCCAAATGTGATGAGAATTATTTGTATTACCAGTAACCAGAGCTGATTAAATCTGTAGTGAAAAAATAAAAAGCGTAAGGACATCAAGAAAATATTAACCAGCGAGCTGAGGAAAATTGATGTAGCATAGGATTCTTCACTGAAGTAACTTATATAAAGATATAGACCTATTAAATCTGTTACATAATTTACTAAATTCAAATAGCAATAGGAATGCATATCTAATGATATATATTTTATTTTATAATTTAAAAATATTCTTTCAAAAGTGGGAATAATTAATAATAAGCATATATAAAAAATGTTAGAAAAATTTAAATTGTTTAGTAATAGTCTAATAGGATAGCTAAGAATAAATTTTTTTTTGTTGTTCAAACTTTTTATGCTATTAAAACGGCTTAGGAAATGTATATTACTTAATCTCCCATTATCATCCTTATTGTCTTTCTTTTTTTTTTTTTTTTTTTCTCTTTTTTATTAATATATTCTATTTCCTTCTCAATTAAGGAGTTATATTTTGTAATACCCGAATTTTTTATTCTTGAATAAAAGTTTATATTGTCATTAATATTAAATAATTTTTTAAAAT
Organism: Plasmodium brasilianum; assembly: GCF_023973825.1. Taxonomy (NCBI): domain Eukaryota; phylum Apicomplexa; class Aconoidasida; order Haemosporida; family Plasmodiidae; genus Plasmodium; species Plasmodium brasilianum. Next base: position 190,741 of record NC_090123.1, read on the forward strand.
TATCCATAATGGATAACCTTATTTTATAGTCCTGCTTTTCCGTAACAAAAATATTTGTTTTTATCTGCTCGTCAAGTTGTGCTCCATGTACAGTAAGCAATGTATATCTGTTATTATAATTAATATTATTTTTTTTAAATATATAACATTTTATCCTTGACAATAATTTAAAAAAATTAAAAAATTCTGCTATGTGTTTCAAATTATCACATAATAGGTCCATGTACGTTTCCTTTTTGTTTGACTCATTTTTTACAAAATCATTCTTAAGAAGTTGTTCATTACAAAATACATCAATCGAAGAATAAAAATAATCACTGCAATACTTATCATTGTAGCGATAGTTGTCATACATGCCACCATAATAATTAAACTCATTGCTATTTTCGCAGTTATTATTGATCCTTTCTTTACTGTTCTGTATATTCATTATAGTATTAATTCCTTTCTCTTCATCATATAAGGGGCTTCTAACATAATCTTCACCATTATTATGCTTGTCTATTTCATCATTTTTCATATTTATCTTAAAAAAGCTCTTTCCAGTACCATTTTCCATTGTTTTATTGATAACAGTAATCCCCCTTCTATCTTCTTTAGAACAATTTACGTTTTCAAATCTATCGTTCTTATAAAAATTGAAAATATTATTTTTGTTTTTAAGAAAAATAAAAGAAAGGATAAAAATGGATAATGTTTTAATAAAAGTGTTTATAATCATAATATTCGCATGCTCATGCAAAAGTACAAATATGTGATATACGAAATAGATAAAAACTGTAGAAAGACTTAAAATCATTTTACTTATAACTTGTATAATATATATAGAATTTAAACTAAATTCCCTTTTATATATGTTTGTAAACTTTCCACATAAAAAAAATATATTATCTGAAATAACATCTGTAACACTTTCTAATAAGGAATATAAAAAACAGAAAAAAAAAATTTTCTCTTTTTTTCTTATAAACTTATTAGAAATCAAAATTAAAATAAATGAGTTAAAAATTTGAATAATAATACATGATAAAATTAGTATATTCAATTTTAAGTGATAATATTCTGCATTTATCTTATTGTTTATCAACTCTCTAACATTATATGAATTGTCATTCTTTCCATAATTAAAACTTTTAAATTTGTTATAATAATAATAATCATAATTTTCACTCGATCCCATATTATTTTCTGCTAAATCTATGCTATCCTTAAAAATATAATCCATCTTTAAACTACCTCTTAACGTTCTATATGATTTTTTCTTATTCTCATTTTTATAATTATTCACATGTAAGTAACCTAAATTAATGTCCTTAATTGCAGACGCATGGTCGATTGTCTTATCAAGTACCCGCAAATCTGTGCGACCAAAGTTATTATAACAATCGTTACTATTATTATTGTATTCTTCATTCCTTCTACTGTATTTGCCATTCGTATTACTATTGTTATTATCGATATGCATGCTCTTTCCATCGTTATGGTAATAACCAAGCATATTGGAAATGAACATAATGTTTTCCTTATTATTCTCAAAATATACTTCTTCAAAATTTTGACTTTCATTTTTATAAGGAACACAATGTTCCTCATTCAAAAGAGAATATTCAGTGTTAAAATTGTCGACATAATTGACCTGATGATTTGTTGTTTTCTCATATTTTGAATCACCTAATTTTACATAATCATTACATTTTTTTCCTAGATGAAAATTTAACAATTTTATGCTTTCCTCCTTTGAGTCTATATTTGCACTTTTCTCTATATTGTCATAAAAGCTGAATGAATCATTCATCATAACATTTGTCTTATTCATAACATTGGAACTATTATTTGTGCGGTTACTCGTACATTTACTCGTTTCACTATTCGCACCATTACTCCCATTAATTTTATTGTTAACACCCCTTTGGTTGAAGGGACCACCCTCAATAATACACGCTTCATTCGTAATTCTATTTCCACGAGAGACATAATCCAAACGTTTGTAATGATTTTGCATATTTATACATAAATTATTAAGAATATATTTCTCACTCTTCTCCTTCATTACCCTTTTGATTAAATTGCTGTAAAATTTTTTATTTTCATCCTTGTACAACTTTTTTTTTTTTTTCTTCTAAAAAATATTTTTTTATTATTCTTATATATATTAAAAAAAAATTTCTTACCAGAGGAATTCCCCTTATTATTCATTAAGTTCTTTTGTATAAAACTGTTAGTGCACGTTATTACTTTTATACGAGTTTGTTTATTTTTTACTTCGTCTTTATAAAGTAACCTATTTTTTTCCCTACTGGCATTACGCTTCCTTTTATTATGAACTTGTAAGATTTTCCTTCTTTGCCATATAGATAAAAGCTTTTTTTTTCTCAACATGTATTTTCTAAATTCATATAAAGGCATATCAGATAACATCCGATGGTAAACATTATTTGGACCTTTTTTTCTCTTACTAATTCTGTTCAGCTTAGTTTTTTCTTTTTTAAAAATAGAATTATTTCCACCCTTACTATCTACATTTTCATAAGATATTGAAGAATAATAAATCCTACTAAAATTTTTATTAATTTTACTAAAGTAATAACGAATATATATGTAATATGCAATATAATCAAAAAAAAGGGTATAGAAACATTTCAAACATATTGGTAGATACACAACAACGAATAATTTTGTATTTAAGAATTTATCATCATTTCTACTATTAAAATTAAAAAAATGGATAAAATAATAAAAAAAATTTTCTTCCTTTCTTGGTGTTTCTGTATTGTCGTATGTACTTAACAAAAAAGTAAAAAAATGCGATATCGTAATTTCCGCATAAGTGTATGTTATTCTTAAAAAAAAAGTATACAAAAACAGGATATGGTAAATATAGTAATTTTTAATGAAGTAGTAATAATTCAAGAATTTTAACAATTTATCTTTTAACATTGTTATTATTTTTTTGTTTTTTTAATTCTTATTTAATTAGTTATTTAATTAATTGATTAATTATAAGCGCATGTAACACATACATACGTACATACATAAATACGTACATACATAAATACGTAAATAAATACATTACTTATAAAAATATGTGTTGTCTTACATTAATAACAAAACGAATATGTAACAAATATTCTATTAAAATTATTTTTACCCCTTACAAGGTACACAACAAATATATGTATCATATATATATAAATGGAAAGTAAATGTTACTCTCAATTCACACATGATTAAAAACCCTATTCAACTGGAAAATACGTATACAACATTGCACACTTTTATAAATATGAGTCACTTCTCACGAACAAACAAAGTCAAACAAATAACCGCGCATATCTATGTGTGCATTTAAACACGTCTACGTATATCTACGTTTTTATATATATCCAAACACATATTAAGATGTATAAAAAAAAAAGAGTTCACTAAAAAGGTAACGGCAGATAGTAATACTTAATGAGGCTTCACAACGATGTAATACGTGTCAAAGAATTATGAAAAAGGAAGTCAAACAAAAGATTAAGACGCGCACAAATATTCTGTGTATTAATAATGGTTGCACGCAAGAGAAATACAAAAACGAGAGAGGTCAAACATAATAATAATAATAGTAATAATAATCCGTTACATTTTAAAAAAAGGTAGGAAACAAAAAAAAAAAACAAAAAAAAACAGTATACTACATAATATTATAAAAACCATAAAAAAAACACAAATAAATGGTTAACAAAGATATAATGTAAAAACTACTTAAATAGAAAACTAGAGGATTGCAATCACATACATATACCCATATATATATATATATATATATATATATATATATATATATATATATATATATATATATATATATATATAAACGTATGCACATGTATGTATATTATAACAAACAATTAAATAGCCTTAATTATGAAGTAAAACAGAATGTATTCCTATATATTTTGCGTATATATAGCATGCATACTGTGAAATAATAAAAAAGCAAATAACACAGCAAAATTTTAAACAACTCATAAAGAATATAATTGTACAAAAAAGTAAAAAAACATTCACTCCTATTTGTAATAAAATGAAAAAGATTGTATATATCTTCCTTTCCTCTTTTCCTTTTGCTTCTTTTTTATGGATATAAGTACGCGTATACAAATTATTATATTTTACCATATATATACTTGCTCTATTTTTTAATTTCTTGTCCTAAAATATTTTTTAATATTTTTACTTTAAAAAAATGCTTTATTATAAGAATGTACAATAATTTTTTTTCACTGATATATTCTTTTTTTAATGTATACATACATTAAAATATAAATGAACGTTCGTCAATTTTCTTTCTTTTTATAATTTATTTGTCAAACGTATTAACTGCTCATATAACTACTCATATAATTGCTCATATTGGCATTTATTTAAACTTGAAATATCGTATTTTTCATTTTTTGTTCATGCTGTTTGTATGCACAAAGAAGTATACACATGTATGCATATATTAGAATGCCGAAAAAGACTTCTATTATTTTTATGCAAAACCTTATTTTTTCCTGTTATTATTATATTTTTCCATATATATAATCTGGAAAAAAAAAGTTTAAAAATTAAAAATAAAATTCTATTAAAAGAGGTGGCATAAAAAAAAAAACATATATATATATATTCATACAAAAAATTGCACTGAACAGCGCATTTTAACGAATTTTTAATATTTTATATAATTGTAAAGCATTATTTTTTTCTTATTTTCTTCCGTTTTTTTTTTTTTTGTGCCTATTATGGCTAAGTTGTTTTTATTTTAATATAAACATTTTATTGAATTTAAAAAAAAAAAAAAAAAAAGAGTTACGCTAATATGCTTTCTATAACAAATTCACGAATAGTATCGTCCTCTTTAGAATATATATATATTTTTTTTTTATTTAAATTCTATTTAATTTTTTTTTTTTTTTTTATTACTCATAATTTATCAGGGTCATGCCTTATATGTTTTGAGCTTCATTAAGTTGATTTAAAAAATTTAAATATAAAGGTAAGAGGAGTTATCTATGCTTTACCTTTTTAAATTAAAATATTTATAAATTTACACATTTTTTCTTTCTAAAATAGCCATATATATATAATATGTATGTATATCTAAATATTACACATATATCTGTTTATTTTAGTTCAAACAAGATAGCGAAATCTGCATTAATATTTTTGCCATACAGGCAAAATATTTTGTATCTTTTCCTGTTCTTATTTATGTATGCGTGTATATATACATATATATATTTGTTCTTTTCGCACACTTCAATTAATATGTATGTGTTGCATTAGCTGAGGTGGGAATGTAAATTTTAAGCCTCATGAACGATTTATGTTTTTTTAATTGTGACTTTTTTTTTTTTTTTTTTTTTTATTTTCCATATTTAAATTTTACGATAAAAGATTAAAGATATAGTAATAACAACAATAGTAACAGGAATTATAAACGGTAGTGTGATTATTATTATTATAAAAATAGTACGCACAGAATAGTGATAGCAGTATAAATTGAACAAATAAGTATACGATATCCCGCATTATCACTTGTTGTTCGTTATATATTTACACGTACAGATACTTATGTAATGAGATTACTGCGACAGAGCAAAAGATAGTGAAAAAATGAATATATTAATAAAAATATTAATAATATCTGTTGTTATAAATATACAAATTAATTTAGGAAGATGTTTAAGCTTTGACAACCAAAATTATGTCAAAAGTTCATGCATGAACTTGCAATGGAATAAGGAAAATAAAATTACAAAAAAGGATAAAGTAATCCATTTGAAGAATAAAAATAATAATAAATATAATCTTAATAATATACAACTTTTTCTTAATAATTATAAACCAAAATATAAAAAGATTAATAAAATAGGTCAAACTAATTTTAACGTGAAAGAAGCACACCATTTTACTATAAAAATTAACCAAAATATATTAAATTCACGAATAAATAAAATAAATGATGGGTTATTTGCACTATTTAATTCAGGTAAAGAGGATTTAAACAACTATGACGATTATGGAAATAATGGAGTTATTGATGATATATCAACATCTAACAATAATGATATAAATGGAGAAGGGGAAAACCAAAATACATATGAAAAAACGTCAGGAAATGGAGTTAATAATTTTAAAGGAGATATAATAGAAAAAAAATCATGTAGTGTTTTGAATAAAGTAGTAGAAGGAGGAAAAACTGTATCGTTATTAGGTTTATGGTATCTGTGTAACATTTTTTATAATATTGAAAATAAAAAAGCATTAAATATATTAAATTTACCAATTACAATAGCTATAGTACAAATATATGTAGGGTTACCAATCTTTTTAATTCCATGGTTATTAAAATTAAGAAAACAACCAGAACTCTTTTATGATGAACAGGAAATGAAAAAAATTAGTCTTAGTAATAGAAATGCTTTAGTAAAAGGATTTCAAAAATATGTTTTATTTTTAAAAACATATAATAGCATAATAAAACAAAGTATATATCATGGATATGCTCATTTATTATCTGTTATAGCCATGGGGGCAGGTGCAATTAGCTTTGTTCATATTGTCAAAGCTTTAACTCCATTATTTGCAGCATTCCTTTCATTTTTCCTAATGAATAATAGAATGTCCATCTACACCTATTCATCTTTATTGCCTATTGTATTTGGGGTATCGTTAGCTTCATTAAAAGAATTATCTTTTACATATAAAGCTTTATATTCAACATTATCTGCTAATGTACTATCAACAATGCGAGCTATAGAGGCGAAAATAATGATGGATAAAAACCTTGAAAAAATAGGAAGAAATTTAACTCCAGAAAATATATTTGCTCTATTAACCCTTTCTTCTGCAATATTTTTAACACCAGCTTTATACATCGACGTACATAAGTGGAAAGATGCTTATACGTATTTAATGAATAATAGGGATGTTTTAAAAGTATTAGGTAGACATGTATTCATGTCTGGTGTATGGTTTTATTTGTATAACCAGGTATCATTTATTTCGTTAAATAGATTAAATCACATTACTCATGCTGTTGCAAGTACAGTTAAAAGAGTTTTTCTAATATTAACGAGTTACTTTATTTTTGGAACGAAGTTTTCCTTCCTTGGTGGACTTGGTTCAACAATTGCTGTAAGTGGTACATTCTTATATTCGCTAGTAAAAAAAAAATTTGGCTAGTCATTTTACTCCTTTTTTTTTTTTTCAATTTTTTATTAGTATTACAAGGGTACAATCCATCTTATTCTGAACAGGTTATACATTTAATGGTGGAAAAAGTAAACCACATATTTTTTTTTTATATCTTTGTTTTTGTTGTTAAAAAAATAAAATAGTATAAATTATAAATATGATAAAAGAGAATTTTCTCATAGTTACTCATATATATATGTATATATGAATATATATATACATGAAAAATACAGCTGCGTTTATGTATGTCTGCATATTCAATTATACGTATAATTATTTTTTTTTTCACATATTTTGAAAATATTTTTATGTTAAGATGATATAAATTATTACATAATATTTTTGTCTAATTTTTTCATCGTAAATCTTTACTCCATATATATATATATATATATATATATATATGTAAATACATGCCCATACCATTCGAATATGTAATTTGCACATTTTTTATATTCTCCTATACCCAAAATTAATATATTAATTCATACATGTTAAACTTATATTATTATTTTACTTTTATTTTATTTTTATTAGCTTTATTTTTTGAATAATCATATTCCATTTTTATAAAAGACACATTTAAAAACTTGCTCGAAATTGCATAATATTAAATAATAACAAAACTGTCTTTATTTCTAATAATTAACATGTGGCACTGTTCCTTAAAAGTACATATTTACACAAATGTAGTAGCATTCATATATTACTACTTCATAAACTTCAATATACGATAGAAAAAAAAATTACTAATAAAATTCAACGATTCGAACAGTTCACCTTGCCATGCCAAGGAATGGAAAATATATCACCACTTAACATTGTCCTAATGATAATATAAATAACTACAATTAATTTTTTTTTTTAATTAACTGTTTATCTATTCCGAACTCATCTTTTCAGTTTATACCTTTTTGTTCTTCTTAATTTTTGTTTCACATTTATTTGGAATTTAAAAGCCTAATCAACAAGGTATCTTATATGTACATATATATATATATATATAATATTTTTTTGCAGGAACTACAACTTTTATTATAGCAGTTTTTATTTTATCTTTAAAAAGTTTACGCTAGCAAACAAATGAATATATATATGTCCATACATAGGCGTCTATATATGCACAAAAAACATATTAACAAAAGTATCATATCATTAAAACAAAAAAAAAAAATAAAAGAAGGCAAAAACATATACCTCATACAAAGCAAAAAAAATTTATATTTCATAGCTATTGCATAAAAAACAAATACTATATGGTAGATATCATAGCATGTACCAATTTGATCACCGAAAAATAAAAAAAAAAATTCATAAAGTGCCATTAGATATCCATTAAAACAAATAGAAATTTCTGTACATTAACAAAATTAAAAATATAACGTACACACAAATAAGAATAAATATTTTTCAAAATTATCCACTCAAATAGTATTCTTGCTTTTCAATTTTACTTAAATCTATATATTTAACTCTTTTCAAAAAATATAAAGGCTAAAGTATGATTATAAAAAGCACAAGAGTAGTTGTTAATATGGCAATTATTATATACAAGAAGTAGTTACTTGTATTATTAGTAACCCTTTCAAAAATATTTCTATTTCTATTTAATAAATTATTCGTTTCATCCATATCTCTATCAATATCATCTAACAATTCATTATGTACTTGTATTTCGTTGTTTATATTATAGCTTATATTTTTTAGATTATGTGTTGTTCCTTCAAGAAAGTTTAGTTGCTCATCTTGCAATTTCATTAAATTATGTTGTTTCAATAATAACTCTTCCTTATTTAAACTGTTTAAATATGGGTTGTTATCATTGTCAAAATCGTTAAGAAAATCCATAGTTATGTTAAACGATGTGTTCTAAATGAAAAAAAAAATTTTAAATAAAAAATAAAATAAATAAATATACATAAAATTGTGTATGAATATTTCAAAAACATACGTTATTATACCTATATACACACAATTTTTATGTGCAAGGCATATAAAGATGTGTACATATATATATACATATATATATATATATATTTTTTTTTTTCTGTGGTTCCTACCTCATCATTAGTTAAAGAATATTCCTCATATAAATTAGATATTTCTTTTTTCATTTTTTCCAATGCGGACACTTTCCGCTTATATTCGTTTTTATTATAATTTTTATCATTTTTTATATAATCATTATCTAACTGGTGTAACAAAAATCTTATATTCTGATTAAATTCTGTTATTTTTCCCCTTAAAATTGCTCTGTTTTTAGTTCTTTTTTTCCCTTTTTCACTCTCTTTTATAATTTGTTTAATTTCTTTCCCCGTTTCAATAGCTTTTTTATAGTCTTTATCCCATAATTCCATTGTCTTTTTATTTTATACACGTCTATTACTCATTTAACATGTATTCACACATAAGCACACACATACATACATTCACGTACATGTGTGTTATTTCTCTACAATAATTAGAACTCAAATGAAAATAAGATTTCACGGTACTCTAATATACATATATAAATATATATATATTGTGAATGTTGTATATATTTGCAAATTTTTTATAAATTCCCGGTTACCATAAATACACAAAAATAGTTTTCCATATATATCTTAATAAAAAATTAACCCCATATATCGATAATTAACTTGCTTCATAATGTTTGTAAATGAAAAAAAAAAAAAAAAGTAAATCTGTGACAGCATTAAAGATTAAATATTCTATAATCGTTTAAAAATACGCTCACTTAATTTCTTGTTCTTGTAATTATATACTTGTATGTTATGGTTTACACAATATTTAAAGAAAGTGTTATGACTTAACAAAAAAAAAATTAAAAATATAACTTATTTATATAAACATCCTCCTTCTACATTCTTCACAATATTTTCCCTTCAAATAAATAAATCAAAAAAAAAAAAAAAAGGTTTATTACCTTCAAAATTTCACAACTTCAAAGTTATTTACAAAAATAATAGCTACAACATGACATAAATAATAGTGACATTTATATTTATACTTAATTATATAGAGATTAACCTTGATTGTAATAATATTGGGTGTTTGATTTTAATACATATAATAACATCTTATAAATGTGAAATGTACATTACTGACTCATAACCACTTAAAAAAATTATGTAACATCGACATTAAAAAATATGAATTAATAAATAAATGTTGTAAAATTGTATTTGGTGTAGCATAATTACTTAAAATTTTCAAATATTTTGTAAACAGCCGGAAATTATAATCAAAATGTTTTTACGAATATACAAATATATATATAATTTATATATACAAGTATGTATATGCGTATATATAAATATATGTATAACTGTAATAACAAAAAGAGGAAGGAGCAATAAGTATGTACATTTTGCGCTATTATTTGCTGTTAAAAAAAAATAGTCTATTCATTTTTATTTTTTATGATATAATAATGTTTTAACGTGTTTCATCGTATGTAAAAAATTCAACATGTAGTTAGCTCAAATTAAAGATAAAAAATAATGGAACGAAAAAAAATTACTTGGGTCAAGGGGTAATATATATAATACTGTTTTTACTTTGCGTTTACGGGATTCTTCTTGCTTTATTGCATTATGAAAAAAATATGAATGTTATACATTTATTTATACGTATAAATGTATGTATATATATATTCATTTTAGGTACACCAATATAGTTCATGCGTACTCTTTTTTCCTACCTTGTATATGGCTAAAGGTAAAAATATACCTTTTTGTGTAATTGTTAATTTTTTTTTTTAAATTATTTAGAGATAGTGACAAGTTATATACATTCACACTGTTCCCATTTTACAAATAGTCGTTTCATTTGGCAAAAACAAAAAAATAGAGCCTTTTTTATTATATAAGTTTTATATGATTTTTATTTTTTTTACTAACATTTAAAAAAAAAAAAAAAAAACGTACGTTCACGTAAATGGTATTATATATATATATATATATATGGTTATACTATTTTTTTTTTTTTTTAATTTTTATTAATATATATATTTACTGATATCAATTAAATTGTTTTTATTATATTATTGTTTCTATAATTGTGTATGTTTTTATATTATAAAATACACAGTCTACACTATTAACTTGCATAAATATCAAGGTTTTAAGAACACTCTAATAATGCTAAAAATTTTGAACATATGTTATACACAATAAAATATGAAAAAAAAAAAAAAAAAAAAAAAAAAAAGCATATATTACAGATAACAATGTAAATATTTTTGTTTTATATTTCTCAATTTAATTTTTTAGAACTTATACAATCACGAAAATTACATAATTAGCTATTTTTAGACCATAATTTATATGCAGAACTGTTATAAATTACACGATAATTGCCTTATTGTTGGTCGTACCCTGTATATATATTTATATGTATAAAAGCAAATATATATTTGTAGGTAAAAATAGTTATACATAGGTTAGGTATCTTTAAGTGTGCTATTAATATATTTTGTAAATTTTATTTTTTATATGAGAAAATAAGGGAAAAATGAAGAAGAACAAACCAAGAAGCAAAAAAAAGTTACCCAAAGGAAGGGAAAGATATATACCAACTCAAGAAGAAGTAGAAAGAAGAAATGCAGAAATTTCAAGAAAACCATTTAAGGAAGAATCAGAAGTGGAATCAGAAGCGGAATCAGAGGGAGGATCAGTTTATGTAACTGATTCACAAGCTCAAAGCTCAGAAAATGAAAAGGATACTGCAAAAAAGAATAAGGAAAATTCAAAAAAAGAAGAAATAATAAATGATGAGAAAGATAATATTAATGAATATAATTAGAAATATCCTTTAAATGTAACACAGTGAAATGTGCAGAAGTGTTTTATTTTTATTACACACATGTACATTTTTTAATGCCTTTTATTTATTATTTTTTTTCCTATGGGGAAAATATATACCCATTCGAAGTTTATATTAAAAAAGAAAGAATGTTTTATTGTTGAGTTATCGTTCAAATAACCAAGTTTACAGTTACATAATATAGAAGATATTTAAAGAAATGAGATATAGTAGTGAGTATGCCATATTTTTTAAATTTTCTATGTTGTATTATTAGAATTATTTAATCGTTTATATTTTTGCAAAAATGTATTTTTCACAGAAGTATTGCTACTGTATGTTAGTTGTTATTTTATTTTATTTTATTAATTTAATTTATTTTATTATATCATTTTATTATTTTATTTTTACTTTTAATAACCATATTTATAATAACATGTGTTATTGATATTTCTAGCAGTATGCACAAATTTATGGGAGTGTTTAAAACTTTTTAAAAAAATTGTTGATCTGTTTTTTTTTACAAAAGAAATAACCGAAATGTATCATATCATAATTTGTATTATTCCCCTTTATAATTATAATTATAATTATAATTATAATAATATAACAATCTACTTATTTACGTACTTGAAAAATAAGTATGTTACTACGTCTAGTGAGAGATGTATTAAACGTCCTCAGTAAGAGTAATTTTTCCTGGTTCTCAAAAGTATTATATATATAATTTTAGAAAGATAAAAGGATACCATAAAGTTACAATAAATTTGAAAATTATGCTATAACACTTTTATAATGGAAGAAAATTTTTAATAATTCAAACACAACTTATTCATATATTTTTTAAAATGTATAGTTATAAAAAAAATAAAATATTGCAAATAATATGCTGCTATAAACATAATGTATATAATGACATATAATATTTGTGCTACTTTCTTAAAATATAACACATTTTAGTGGCGAACTTTTATTGCACCCTTCTTTTCAGGTTTTGCTTTTTATTGTATGATTTGTTCACATTTTTTAAGACATTAAGCATATATTTTCTCCTCAATTTTTCACAATTTTTAAATTATTACCAAAGGAATTTCCTTAAAATTAAAAAGATTAAAAAATTTTCGATAAATATGATTTATATAGTTGTATAATCTATAATTATAATATAATTGCTGGCAGCGCGTTAAAATGTCAAAAATGGAAAAAGAATACTGATACAGTTATTCTCAATAAAAACAAGATTCATTATATATCTTGTTTGTATAAAAATTTATAATTTTTATATAGAAAAAAGAAATTTGCAAAAAAAAGCCTATATAAGTTATAATAATATATAAATCCGTCTGATCAACTTATATAGTATATTTAATTCTACGTTGTAGTCTACATACACATGTAATAAAAATTTTATGTTTCAATGAAAGAACTATTAAGTTTTACCATGTGATTTTTTTTTTCTTTTTTTTTGTTTTTCCCTTCCAGCCGAATACATAATTTATCTCAAAGAGTTTAAATATTACGATAAATTATAAATAACGCTTATATTCTTTTACAATACAAAGAAATTGCATAAATGTAATGCCTTATAATTATTTACCACATACAGGAATGAAAAAAAATTCCAGAATAATATTCAAAAAATTATATACTTCTTTTTTTCAAGAAATATTTTGTCTTTTCTTATTTTACAATGTTCAAATGATATTATACTTGAATAATTCTCTTTTTTATAAGCCCTTAGAAAAGTTATAATATTTGTGAATTGCAATATATAAATATACATACATATTTATATAAATGTACATACGTGTGCATATATACTTACACAATTTAGTAGTATTAAAAAGGTGAAACTGCGTGGTATAACATGTATATTATGTTTCTAATTTACCATATTTTTTTTTTCCCTCCTACATTTTGTCCCCCTAAAAACCTCGAAAATGGAAAAATTAAAAAATTAAAAATAAAAAGGTACTCTTTTTCAATGTTTATTTTACTATATAAATACATTAATTGTATTACAATTTCGTAAAGGGTATTCATTACAAATAATACATAGGAAAGCATTCATTGTTCCATCTTTATTAAATTATTAAAAAATAATAATTCTGTGTCAAATGCAGCATCAATATAAAAAAAAAAAAAAAATGAAAATTGCAAAGATTCTCATTTCTTTCGTGTATTTATTATAATTCAGCATTTCCTACATTGTATGTTTACATATATACTTTCTATTATCATATCTTAACTACATTATATGTTAATCTTTTCTTTCATTCCAATTTATGCTTTTAAAAATATTTGCAATTCAAATTATATTTTATTATTTATACCCTTTTTCCTTTTTCTTCTTGAACACTTCTATAAAAAAATTAGTTAATTTTCGCAACAAAAAAAAAAAAAAAAAAAACATTGCTCCTCATTCTTCTTATTTTTTTTTTTTAATATTTTTCGTACTAATTCAAACATTTCACTTATTCGAATTTTTTCTCATATTTTATTGAACTGATTTTATTAGTTTTTAAAAGTTCGCGGGGAAAAAAGATAAAAAAAAAAAAAAGAAAAAGAAAAAGTAAACGTAGGGGTAAAAGTAAAAAAGGATAAAAACAAAACACGTTACCATAATAATTACATCATCATCAATAAATTTTTAATTATATTTACATTAAGATAGAACTGTTATAAAAGTAAATATATTTATTTTTATTAGAACATTCGCCGCATAATTTTTTCATGAATATGTACTCCCCCATAATATTAACTTCAATTTTGAGTAAGTTTTGTATATATTATATTTGTAATACATTTTTTCATAAAATTTTATTTAATTATGATTGAATACGATTAAATGTATTGAACATGAATATATATATATATTTTTTTTTTAAGTATTTTTTTTATTTTACGCGTGCAAATTGAGTAAAGCGATTATATATTAAATATACATTTGTACTTATATAAATAAATAAAAATATATAGTTAATTATTTATATAATAAATATCTATACTACATATATATACATATATGTATAAAGTATATAAATACATATATAATATAATTATAACATATATACATTTTTTTTTTAAGGCATTTAATTTTTACCCATACATCGTTTCATGTAAGGAACTGAATTTCATTTCCCCTTAGCAATATTTTTTCCATTTTACCTTTTCCTTTTCCTTTTTTTTTTTTTTTTTTCCTTTTAAAAAATATTAATTTTAGAATATATATTACATTATCAACATATTTTTATTTAATACAATAAATAATATATTTACTTAGACAGCAATGACTTTTCAATTTTTTTTTCCGTTTCAGAATATATTTTTTATTGACAAAAGGGTATAATATATGTGAACGAATATTCTTCTTTTAACTGAGTTGAATAAATAATACTACAAATATGGCAGAAGAAGAAAATACAGTGCGTGCTTATTTCAGGAGAATTTATATAAATACATCTCATGTAAGTTAAAAAAAAAAAAAAAAAAAAAAAAAAAAAGAAAAGAGATAAAACGTGAGAATTAAGAAATGAGATATGAGAAATAAGAATTGAGAAATGAGAAATAGGAAAAGAAAAAATTATAGAATTTGTTTTAATATGAATATAATGCGTACGCTCTCGTATTTTGTTCTTTTGTTATGTACCTGTATTTTCCGTATAATTTCTTTAATAATGTAATGAAAAATAGAGAGAGATTGTTACGGAAAATTGGAAAAGTGTGATGAGATCGCATAAGAGATATACCTGTCTTGATAAATAATTTCCATATATTTTACGAACTTAATGCATGTCATTTTGTTATTATTATTTTAAAATATTCCATATTATTTTATTTTATTTTATTTATTTTTTTCCCCGTTTTTTCTCCCTATCAGTATGTGAAAAATTACATGACAGCAACAGATCAAGAAATTCAGAATAATGCTGACCCAATAATGGATATAATTGCAACAGCACCAAGTGATTCTTTATATTTTATTGAGAGAATAAATCTTATATCAGCAATTATAAGTATGAGTACATCATTTCCTTACTTGACATATTTAATTATATACTGGAATGATTGTTCATGTAATGACATATTAAGGTGGTGGATTGTTATCAACAGCATATTGCAATTAATACAAGCCCCCGTGCGATTTTTCTTATATTTCTTGTTAAGAAAATACAAACTGGAAAATGAAAGGATGCATATTCACGCGTAAGAAATAAAATTAGCATATATTTACTTATATGTATACAATATATGTATATTACACCTGCGAGATATAAACGCATGAAGTCACGTGTGCTGAATAGTTACATTTATATACATTAATAGGACTTTTTTTTTTTTTTTTTAAATCGCTACGACTTTCTTTTTACACCTGTTTACGGATGTATTCACGAATATATGCATTTGTATATGGTCATTTTTGCATATGCATATATATATACATACATACATACATATATACATACATACATACATATATACATACATACATACATACATACATACATACATACATACATACATACATACATACATACATACATACATACATACATACATACATACATACATACATACATACATACATACATACATACATACATACATACATACATACATACATACATACATACATACATACATACATACATACATACATACTTTTTTGTGACACCTCCCAACGTTTATCCGCAATATTTTTATTAACCTTTTAGGTTAAGAAGATTGACTAGTTCCAAAGGTTGGAAATTAAGTAAGAAATTCAGTTTACTAAATTATTTATGGTTTATAACTGGTACCGTTGTGATGGTAGTCACAAGAAAGTACACGAAGAACTTTTACCTGTGGTTCATATCATGGACTATTATTTTATCATGTATATTTAGAGTGTTCTTTACAATTGTTTGGTTCTGTTTTTTCTTTCCTTATCATCAAAATATTCCGAAAATGAGAAAAGGAGTGACTAAACTTTTTTTTTCAGAAATCCCTACTTTCAAATATTCAGCCGACAGAAAATTAAAAAACGAGTCATGTTCTATTTGTTTATCTGATTTTATTGAAAAGGATGATATTGTTGAATTAAGGTGCTTACATAATTTTCATACTAGATGTGCCAAAAAATGGTTATCACAAAGAAGGCAATGTCCCTTATGTCAAAGGGATGTTATGAAAATGGATTGAGCTGCACATTTCTCAAACGATTTGTGATTTAATAATGCTATGTACATGTATATACCTATATATATTATATATATATATATATATACATATATCTATACGCAGTTACCTTAAAAACCTATTTATAGTATTTTTTTTTCACATATATTTACCTTTTATATTTTATTTTATCCTTTTTGATGTGCAACTGTTCCCAATTTCCTTGCCATCGTGCTCCTCATTTTTTTTTTTTTTTTTTTATTTTTAATTATTTTTTTAAAATTTTCATAAATATTCCTTATATATACTAATTATTATTTTAATGGTATCGCATATTTATTTTATTTATATATTTTTTTAATATGTATTTATATATAAGAACATTTTAGTATATTTTGCGTATATACTTATATAGATATGCATACATACACGCATTCAATGCATAAGCATACATGTGCCTACATGCGTGTACATACCGCTACATACATATTAACGTATGTGCTTTTGTATAAATATATATAACGCGTGTTTTTTCTTTAATAAATGTATGCTTAAATTATAAATTCCATTATGTGTTTATATAAGGATATTTACAGTATTATGTAAAAGTAATTATTTTACTCTTTAATATATGTATATATATTAACTTTATTAAAAAATAAAATAACATATTGTTGTAAACATAAGTATTTTTACGTAGTTTTTTTCCCATTCCATTTTTTCTTTTATATTTTCCATATCATCTTATCTTTTTCTTTTTTTTTTTTTTTTTACAATAATACTACAACAGATGATTCATTTAAAAATATTTTTTTTTACAATATTATGAATAATGTGAACGAAATTCCGAGATTTCAAATAACACTGCACCTTTAAGCAAATTTGAAAAGGAGTAAGTTTGTTATTAAAACCATGCCCTTTTCCTTCTCTAATTTAACATAAGTTCAACAATCAGTGGTTTTTGTACCATAACTGTGTGAAGTACTATGTGTATTTTGTGGCTTTTTTTTTTTTTTTTTTTTCATTTTGTACTCCAAGAACTTTGAGAGTCAGCATTATCATTTAATTATTTTAAGATAAAATGGCATATCAAATTTTATTACAAGAAAAAGTATCATATTAAAAAAAAAAAAAGACATATTAACTTTATAAATGAATCTTTCATATAAATAAATAATATATATTATGAATAAAAATAAGGAATTCGAAAAAAAAAAAAAAACGCAAATTAGACAATCCCCTGTGGAGGAAGTTATTAATTGCTATACGAGATAACGAAAACAATAATTTGGCTGCGTTAAGGGAAAGAGGCGAAAAGGGAATATACTAATAGTTTAACCGTATATATATATATATACATACACATGTGCATCTAGTATATGTGCAGAATGTATAAATTTGCGCATATTCCTCAATTTTGCATTCGAAAAATAGTACGTCCTAAAAAATTACCGTCTTATTTTGGAAGCACATAAAAGATAGAATGATAACTAAACAAGGTGTTTTGGTTTTAAAAATATCATTTAAAATGGAGAAATTTCAGCACTACTATACACCTATATATATATGTATATATATCCTTATACACACATATATTTCCTTGTATAACTGCACAAACTCTCCGAATTTATACCATTCCGTTCTTCAGGCGCATTAGCACAAGGTTAAGAGGGTCTCAAAAAAAAAAATAAAATAAAAATAAAATAAAATAAAATAAATAAGTAAAATATAGTAATATAAAATGAAATGAAATAAAATAAAAAAAAAAATTTTTTTTTGAACATTTTCTCGTTACAACATTTACTTCGCTTTTTAAAAAGGTTCCCTGTTGGATTCTTCAATAGGTTTAATAATTGTCAGAGGGTCACAGCTAAACTCATGAAGGTCTTCGTTTAATTTAAATTTTGATAGATTACTAAGCAAACTATCTTTCTGCAATGTTTTGGATGAAGATAAAATGGAAGTAGAATTTTCTTGTGTTTTCGTAAAATCATTGGTCAAGTCAATTGTTCTGTTGTTACTTGTATTTGCAGAAGCGTCTAATTCTTCGCTCTTTAAACTTTTCAAAACATTCATGTATTTATTGTATAATTCTTGTTTTATTTTTAATTTGTTTTTCCCTTGTTCCTTATTTACATCATTTCCAGTATTTACTTCTTCTCTTCTGTTACTCAAATTTTCAAAAGTACTATTATTTTTTTCATCATAAGGTGAACTTAAATTATCATAAGAATTTTTCTCTTCTCTTCTATGTATGTCCTTCTTATTATTGTCAATTCTGTCGTGTCTATTATCGCTTCCATCAATTTTACCGTGCTTTTCGTCTCTATAATTTCTACTATAACTATTTTGCAGTATTAAATCCTGCTCTCTTCTCACAATATGGGAGTCATTAGAACTATATAAAATACTATTATTATACTTCATTTTACTGTCGTAATTTAAATGGCTCGATTCATCATTAATATTTTTTCTACTAGATATATTATATCTGTCCACACTAACATTGTGAGAAAAGTCAGAACTCACAGAATCCAGTAGCACACTACTAGTGTTACTATTAGCTTCATAACTGGTTTGAGAAATAAAATTATATCCCTTCTTGTCTTTTACATTATCATTACTAGTGTTTCGGCTATTGGTACTTTGACTTTCATATATTTGTTTACTTTCATATGTATTTTTGTTGTCTCCTCTACTTTTTGATATATTCGATAGTGAATTGTAGTTAGTATCATTTCTATATTTTCTATTTCCGCTTATATTTCTATTTCCGCTTATATTTCTATTTCCGCTTATATTTCTATTTCCGCTTATATTTCCATTTCCGCTAATACTTACATTTCCGTCTTCTTTTAATTTATTATGACCACTGGAAGTTTGCAGCTTGTCAATCTTGTTGAGTTGTCTCTTATTGCTAGAATAATCCAGGCTATTTTTAGAATGTTTTATGTCATAACTTGATATTAACAAGTTCTTTTTCTTTTTTTCACTTCTATAATCTTCGTCTTCTATATAATTCTTATCTTTATCACTTTCATCATTTTTGGCATTATATGTAGAATATCTGTTGTCATCATTTTTCTCATTAGGTAATTTGTTTTTCATTTTTTTTTTTCTTTCTTTTTCAAAATATGATTTTCCATCAACAGTAGGGTTAGAATATTCGATATCATATTTCTTTGAGTACTTTTTTTTATAACTCCTTTTTAATATACATTTTTCATTTCCTATTTGTTCTTTATTTTCATATTCCCTAAAAGATGTATTTCTTTTTAAGTCAAATATTATGTCATCATAAGATTCGTTTCTCCTCGTTTTAAACTTCTTATCCCTACTGTCGTATATATCGTACGTATTATTTTTATTACTACTTTTTAATTTCAAATATTTCGTTATTTTACTGCCTTCTTTGTTTTTACTGCTACTATTATTGTGATTATTACTTTTGTTACTATCATTATTACTATCATTGTTACTATCATTGTTTTTATTATTTTTATTTCTGTAATTGTTATTGCTGTAATTGTTTTTACTATCATTTTTACTTTCGTTGTTACTGTTGTTGTTATGCGTCGTGCTTAAGTTGAACATCTTTTTTATCTTCGAGCTACTGAACAAAGATATGTCGTGGTTACCTAAGTACGACGAGGAGTTTTCACTAAAACTATAATCATCAATGTTGGCATGTGCTTTATCTTTACCCCCCTCCTTATTCTTACTACGAATATCATTAATATTATTATTTACACTAATATTATTTGTATTGTTCGCACTGCTCGCATTATTCGAACTGTGCATATTATTCGAGTTATTCACAGACGATATACTTAATTCCTTTAACGACGTAATGGAATGATTCTTATTTTTGTCCGCATCACCATTTGATACTTTTTTCTTTTTAGGTTTTTTGCTAAATGATAAGAAATCAGTATTTAAACTTTTACCACTAGAAGAGCTGTCTGAATAATTTATCAATTTTTCATTCATTTGGGATTTATTCTCATCTACAAGCTTATATTTTTTATTATATTCTTCTCCCTTATTGTATTCCCCTTCCATACTACTATTTATTTTCTTATCATTTTTCTCTTTACTGGTTAAACCGTATTCTTTCTCTAGTTCACATAAGCTATTTTTCAGTATACACGTTTCTTCATTCCTTGTATCACTTAAATTATCTATTATATTTTTGCTTTCACTCCTACTCTTTGTCCTTTGCCTTTCATTTGTCTGATTATTTAACTTTTTACTAAAACTTTTTCTATTCGAATTGATGAAAATGGTAAAATCATCATTGTAGTCGTAAATACTGTCTTCCTCCTTGGAACACGCGTTTTCAGAATCCATTTTAAAAAATACTTCATCAGATTCGTTGCTCTTTGTTTTTTTGTTTTCTTCCCTTTCATAGGTATAATCGCGATCGTTCTTACATTCTCTATAGCTATTTTTAACGCAATCACTAAGTCTGTTACTGTCTCTGCTATTGTGTCTACTGCTTCCTCTATTATTTCCTCTACTATTATCTCTATCATTGCCCCTAACACTTCTCTCGTTATTGTATCCGTTGGTGAGATCCACCCCGCTTCCATTGATGCCATAGCGACTTTTTTTATCAGAAGGGACAGAGCTACTTTCACGCTTGAGAGAACTGTCGTCATTCCTACTTCTTATATCATTTACTGGTTCATCCTGGTTTTGCAAAAATGTTTTCGTAAAATTGTACATGCTGTTTTTCTTCTCTTGATCATTTAGCTCATTTTTTAATTTTTCTATAATTATTATGTTATCATTATTATTTATGGTCAACTCGTCAATTTCTTTTTTTAAATTTTCTATAATTTTTTCATAAGAATTATATTTCTTTTGAGCTTCTAACTGAAATTCGTTATAGGCCATAGTATTTTGCTCAAACTTATTTTCTTTTTCTTGTAAAAGTTCTAATTTAATTGTCTTTTCATTTAAATTTTCTCTTAAAGATTTAATTTCATTTTTTAAAATAATTTCTAGTTCTTCTTTTTTAAGATGCATTTTATTTATTTCACTAATATTATTCTGAACAAATTTGACGTTGTTTTCATATTCATTTAATTGTTTTTTTAATTCAAGAACAATATTTTTACTTTGTATTAGTTCATTTTCATATTGCGTTTTATCAATAGCGACTTTTGTTAATGCATCTAGTGAATCATCTCTTTGTGTTTTCAAGTTAGTTATTTCTACAGACAATGTCTGAATGTATGTCTCTAGATTTTTAATTTTATCAACTGACTTTTTTAATTCTGTTTGTATTTTTATAGCTGCATCTTCAATTATCGTCTTTTCCTGTAAAACTATTTTATAATCATCTTCTATTTTTTTTAAGTGATTATTAGTAACATTTAATATTTGAATTTCTTGTTGTAATTGTTGAATAATTAAAGTGCTATTAGCATTATGAGAAGTGTTCATAATTTGTAAATTCTTATTCTCTTTTAATATCTCATTATATTTTATGGTTAACTCTCCGTATTCTTTATTTATATTTTCTATTTTACATTTAAAATTTTCTATAACCTCGTCTTTTTTATCTAACAAAGATGCAAATTCATCTATTTGATTACTAGAATCTATTAAATCATCTTTTAATTTTTTTATTTCTTTTTTATACACTTCAACTTTTTGTTTCTGTAATATATTATTATCTTTTAATTCATCAATTTTATCATTAGATTCACTCAACTTGTTTAATAAATTATGTATATAATCTGTCAATTGTTTTTTCGTCTCATTTGAACAAGAAATGGTGTTATTAAATTCATCTGATTCTAATTTTAAATTGTTTATGGTATTCTTATTTAAATTAAATTCGCTTTCTTTCATCTCTATCTCTTTTTCTAAATTTTTAAGTTCCTCTTTTAGTATAGCAGTCTCACTTTTCTCTTCATTATACTGTTTTTCATATTTCTCACTTCTCTTCTTTTCTTCTTTTAATTCTTTTTTTAGATCATTCAATAGTAATCCGAGTTCTTCTATTTCCTCCTCTTTTAGTTTCATTTCCTTTTTTAATGTGCTTAATTTTGTGGAACGTTCATACGCACCTGCATCATCTGCACATGCGTCGCTTACACCAGCATCACACTCACTTACATCGTCTGCACCTACATCGCCATAATCAACTGTACTATCTTCTGACCTGTTCAGGTCACAATTTATTAACTTTTTATTCCTTTTTTTGCTCCTTTCCCCGCCATTCATTGTGTTCAACTTTTCCTTGTACTTATTTTCTGAGTCATTTTTAACTTGCAACTCTGTTTCTAATAGAAGCACTCTATTTTTTAAATGGTAAATTTCGTTATTTCTTGTTTTTATAATTTTATTTAAATTGTTTATATCATTAACTGAATCTTCATTTTTCGTCCTTGCATCAGCACTTACGTTATCATCTGCCACTTCAAAATTACAGCTTTTAAGATCATTAGGATAATTTTCGTTTACAGTGCTTTCATCATATACTGATCCCCTGTCTATAAATGTCTTTTGTTCTTTTATTCCATTTATCATTCTTAATTCATTGAGTTTTCTAATTTCTATTTCGTATTCGTTTAATCGTTTTTTTAAATATTTTATTTCTAAATTTTTTTCCTCAACTGCATGTTGGCTAGTAGGGTGGGGATGTTTGCTCCTTTTTTCCCTGGAAACTTGGTTCTCCTTATCATAATCGTTAGAACTATCCAACTCATTATCATCCATTTTGATGTTCATATGGTAAGAGGAATCATTTTTCATTTTTTCTATCTCCATTTTGAATTCCTTACATAAATTTTTGTAATAAGACAATTCCTTTCCTAACGATAAAGTATGATCATTTATTATGGAATTTTCCCTTTTATATTTCTCTTTTTCTTTCTTTCTTTTTTTATTATCTAATTCAAAATCATCAAATGATTTTGTTCTGTTCTTAAAACAAGACAGGTTATCATCACATAAATCATCGGTGAGCTCATCTAAATTTTCTTTTTTCTCATTTTGTAATATGACCAAATTAAATTTTAATTTTTTGTTTTCTGTCATGTAAGACTCTTTTAATTTGCTTTCTTCTTCGACTTTTTTTCGAAGTTCTGCTATTTCATCTTCATATTCTTTTCTGGTAGTGCCTTTATTCGATTCATTATCCTTTCCACTACGCTTGTCATTCGTTCTGTCATCTGATTTATCACTTCTTTCACCATCTGTCCTACTTTCCTTGTCTTGTGTCGTATCATACTTGTCATATTCTTCGCTCAAAAATAAACCATTCTCTATTTTATTTCTCCTCTCCTTTGTGTCCAATTCTAACTTTATATCTTTCTTCTCATTTACTAATTCTTTATACTTCTTCTGTAACTGTTCATACTTATCTGACAGTTTCTGAAAATTTTGAATTGCCTGAATTAGATCATCAAAAATTATTTGAACTAATGGGATACAAGAAACACATAAAGATTCTTTATAATTTAAATTATTCAACTTTTTTCTTAATCTTTTATAATTTATACTATTATCTTTATCATCTATTCCTTTATTTGTAACCATTTTTTCATTCGTCTTATTTTTATGGTAAGATTTATTTTCTTTTTCGATGGGATTCACGCCATTTAACTTTTCATTACCCTTTCGATTATTCATTTCCTTTTTTTCGTTCTTCTCTTTTTCCTTACCACTATCATATTTACCCCTATTACCATTAGTCTTACCATTACTATTACCATTCCTATTACTATTACTATATTTATTATCATTATCACCATTATATGGGCTCTTTGTTTTACTCTCACCAGTTTTATTAGAGCATATGGTTCGTGTTACTTGCTTGCTTAACAATCTTTCTACCCCGTTCTTTTTATCATCTCCTGTCAAATCACTCCTTGCATCATCATTCCGTAATTCCATATTTATTTAATTTTTGACTTTATCAGTGACAAATATGTTTGTACAGCATTATGTAACCTTTTTTTTGTTGTTGTATTTTTTTGTTTTTTGATGAGACACGAGTCTTTATTTAAGAGGTATTATTAACGAAAATGTGATAAGTCTCAAAATGAGATAAAACCGAAAAATGTGGGTTAATAAAATGGAAAGTAACAAATGGATATTTCCAAATGGCAAAAACCCAATGATAAATACATAAATTAAATTATACTTATAAATAATCAGAACAAAGCATCATATAGTATAATAACTTAAAAAAGGGACGTTAAAAAGGATTATTTTAAGCCTTACATATACATAAAAAACAGTACGCATAGCAAATATTTGGAGAAGTGGAATTTAATTTTTATGTATTCACAAAAATTCATATGTACATATATTTGTACGTTTGTACGTTTTGTACGTTTGTACGTTTGTACGTTTTGTACGTTTGCACGTTTTGTACGTTTGTACGTTTTGTACGTTTGTACGTTTTGTACGTTTGTACGTTTGTACGTTTATTCGTACGTATATATATACGAATATCACATTCGTTAAAAAAAAAAAAAAGCGTAAATACTCATATGAAAACACACAATTTTGTAAAATTTTCCGACATATTACGGCCAAAAATATACGAATAATAGGAAAATAAAAAGAATAAAAGGAGCCGAGTTTTAATATCTCAATAATATGGACTCTGCATGTTATTTTGTACACATATAAAAAATAGTGAAATTTAAAAGTGCCATTATAATTAATAAAAGTAGAATTCGTATGCCATCACAAAAATATATCTTTAAATAAAATTAACTCCAAAGTTCTGTATTTGTTTATTTAATGATTTTATCATTATGCTATTATATTGTATTATTTTATTATTTGTTTTATATTTTTTTTTTTTTTTTTTTTTTGATACTTCTGTGCTAAGATGAGACATTTTTACATTCCTATATTCCTCAAAATATAATTAGTCGAGCTTAAGATAAAATTTCCTTTTTCCCTTTATGTATATATGTTTTCATATACATGTTAAAACTAGTTATATTTTGGTAAACATAATTTACAATGTTCAATTTTCAAAAAGGATCGTTAAGTATTAAGGGTATCATCAAGTATTGTTTATTAGTAAAGGTAAAAAAAAAAAAAAAATTTAGACAAATATTACTAAAGAATTTTTATAAAATACGTTTTGTATGTTGTTCACTTTGATATTTAAACAGTAGAAGTTCTATTATTCAGTGTAATCTCTTTTCGTTTTTTCTCGTTTTAATATTATAAACAAAATGAAAAAAAAAAAAAAAATTATGCACGCCCCAAATAACTTGTAAATGTTTTGTCAGTAAAATATGCATATACTTTTTTATTCACTCATACAATAATTGCTATTTAGTACTAATACAAAAAAAGGGGAAATTAAAAGTTTCTCTCTCATTAAAACAAAACCTTTTACGAATTGAGGTTTGTGCTATAATATTATTAAAGCCGGAAAAGGTGGCATATATTTAAATCTCTTCTCCAAAAAATGAAGATAATAAACAATAATACAATTAAGGTTATGTATAAGCGTTTTTCCCCTTCTGCTAAATTCCTCAGTTTTTTTTTTTTTTTTTGTTCTGTTCATGTATAACACCATAATGCTGCTTAAATTTTCTTGTCAGAACAATGGCAACAAGCAAAGAGTGAATGTTAAATATACACATGTATATATAAGTATATATAACGAAACAATGCACAGCTGCACAAATACTGCATATTATTTACGCCCCCGTTTTTATTAAACAACTGAAAGTTACTGACATAATGATGTTTCGTATTTTCCGTTTTTTAGTTCGTTGTAGAAAAGTGAAAAATTAAGAATAACAAAATTAACGATTAAAAAAAAAGTTAATATGCATTTTAGGCCAAAATAATTCTTTTTTTTTTTTTTTCACATCTCGATAATAAGCATTTGTGTAATGGTATATATGCAGTAAAAAAAAAAAAAAATAAAGTATGCGAATAAGAATAATCAGAAATAGTTATAGTAGTTATCATTTCACATGTGCAAATTGCTACAAACGGATACTCATATTTTGTAATATTCCTTAGAAAAGTGCATATACTCGTAAAACATATGGGGGGGAAATTTTTCGAAAAGAGTAATATACATATATATATATATATATATATATATATATATAATTATAAATACATATATACATTTATGCTTATAATATATATATATATATAACACTTACAACATACATGTAGAAAATATAAGCGTATGAGTACATCCGTGATCCAACATATTCATCCCGCTTCAATGAAGCAAAAATAAAGCTCCATTATACGCAATTTTTAAATGATCAGGTGGGGATGATAATGAATGCTTTTTCTTTTTCAACCTCATTAAGGCATAGTAAAATACTTCGAATTTTGAAAAATGAAAAAAGCTACTTCTGTAGTATGGCCAAAAAAAAGTTTGGTGAACTTCATCAACCAAGAACACGATGTGAAAAAAAAAATCATTTAGAAATCATTGATCAAGTGTATTTTGATATGATGGATGCTATGAAAGAAAAGAGCATATTAGAAAAGGAAGAATATAGAAATATGGATAGAAATATTTCTGAGATTATTTTAAATCATAACATTTCGGAAAAGAACCAAGTAATTAAGAACATAATGAGATACTGCATCGAGTTAAACAAGAAAAGGGGTAAAAAGGAAGAAGCAGAGGAAGAGGCTGCAGATGAAGAAGAGGATAACAAATACAGGAAGAAAAAAAGAAAAAATGTGGAGGAGTTAA
This sequence comes from Plasmodium brasilianum, assembly GCF_023973825.1. Classification (NCBI taxonomy): domain Eukaryota; phylum Apicomplexa; class Aconoidasida; order Haemosporida; family Plasmodiidae; genus Plasmodium; species Plasmodium brasilianum. Next base: position 218,654 of record NC_090123.1, read on the forward strand.
ATAATAGGTATGATCCACAAGGAGACATTTTAAATTTAATAAAAAGTAACGTAAAAGAATATAGCAGTCAATTCAATTCTTGTGAAATAGGTATAATTTTGAAATGCTTTCTAAAAATAAAAATGAACGATTTACATATTATACATATATTATTACACCATTTTTTTAAAAGAAATATGAAATTTTCTCAATATGGAACGTTGTATGTGTTAAACTCTTTTTCTAAGTTGAGCTTACTACCACAGAATGAAACTAATTTTAAATTACTCTGTTCAGATATTTTACAAAAGTTAAATAATTTTGAATTTAAAAACATTTGTCTAATATGCAACTATGCTTCAGCATTGTATAGAACTAATAAAGTATATATAAAGAACTTTATTGAGAAAATATGTAAATTTCTCATAAATGACTATAGCATAAGTAGTAATGATGATGTATGGTCTACGGATTCTATTCATTATATTGCTAATGCTTGTGCTAGAGTTAATTATTTAAACAAAGAATTATTTCTTTTTTTAAAACATAAAATTGAAAAGAAAATAGCATTTTTTTCACTAGATCAATTAGTTTCTTTAACTAATGCATATAGCAAATTTAAAAATGCAGAAGAAGCAAACTTTTTATCCTTATACATTTTAATAGCAGATGAAATAATTAAAAAATCATATTTATTAAAATCAAGACATATGAGCGTTTTAGCAAACTCTTTTAATAATGCATGCGTACTTCATGAGAAACTTTTTTATATTATTACAGAATGTAGTTTAACACTTATAAGTACATTTGAGCCAAAACAGATAGTCATGATTATACATGCTTATGTAAATATAGGCTTACTAAATAATGTTTTACTAGACTCTATATGGAACACTGCATTAGTGTATATAGACGAATATCATATCCAAGAATTGTCCATGTTACTACAGGCATATACTAAAAGTTCACAACATAGACAAAATTTTTTCAATAAATTATGTCAGCGAATTTATATTTTTATTACTTCTACGTATCCTTTTGTGGGAACAAATGAGAAGAATTTAGAATATACATACGAAAAGTATATTAAGTCGATGAATATATTAAAACATAAGTACAAAATATTGTCAACAAGTGTAACATTAGATGATTGTTCCTTACTTCTCTATGTGATATATAATCATCAAAATTATTGCATTTACGTTAATGATACAATCTTAAAGTGTCAAGAGAAAAAGCAGCATTATCGCATTTGTTTAAACTATAATAACAATAAAGAGGAGGAAAAAAAATACCTTGCTGCTTCTAACGATATAGCAAAAAATGAGGAACATTGCACCGACAAAAGGGAACATAGCATAATAGACCATATATCGTATCAAAACGGATATGATACAGATGAAATATCCTTAAAAATGCATTCGTCTGAAAATATTTCTAACTCTCTTAATAATATCGGTACAAATAGCAATAACGAAATTTTTACTGCACAAGGAGATGAGAAAAAGGACGATGCACGCAGTGAAATAAGGCATGTTATGTCATCTGGCAAGGTTAACCGCGTTCCCTATTCTAATAAGAGCGAAAATGGTAACACAGGAAATAGCGACTCTACAGGTAGCAACATTTGTGGAAATACCGATCCCATCGAAAGCCAAATGAATTACATGCAACATGTTGAATACTACTCTAACGATATTGATAAAGCAGGGGAATATTTAATAAAATATTTGAGCAAAGATATTAATTCCACCTTACTATGCTCAATAATATATTCTCTCATTAAAGGAAACTGTTTATTACAATATGATCTACTAATATGTTTATCTAAACTAACTATTATTTTTCTTAAACAGTTCAAAAGTTCAGAACTTGCCAATATATGTACAGCTTTGTCTGAAGCTTATATATTCGCATCTGATGAAAATAATAGACAAAATGAATTAATATCAAAAAATCAAAAAAAAGAAAATAGGAACATTTCAAATTTAAAGCAAGTTAAAAGTATAGGAGTTAGTAATTCTAATAAGAGTGAAACATATGATGAAAAGTTATACTTTTCATCAAAACAATATTTAATTACATGTAAATTATTTTTTGATATGGTAGAATCCTATTTGAAGGAAAAAGAACATTCTTTCACTGACGTTTATAGTACCTATAAATTTATCACTTCTTTTGGTGCATTAAGAATGATTAAATATTCCTCAGTTGCATTGCATTTATTTAAATTGTCAATACTGGAAATTAAAAATTTATCTTATTTGCCTCTACAAAAAATAGTAATATCACACAAAGACATACATATCTTAACACATAAAAATTATGCACCTATCAGAGGTTTTCCAAATCTAATTATATAGTTACCCGGTAAAATAATACCACTAGAAAGCTCCAATTTTTTTTTTTTTTTTTTTTACAGGCAAATGCTTTTATGCAGATGAATGTCTACAACGAGGATGTGTACGCATTTATAAAGAAGTTACAAAAGATGAAAAAAAACAAATAAATGCGAATAGAGCAAATAACAACAAATGATAAATATGCTTTTTTTTAAAATTTATATGCTCATTTTTTTTTTTTTTTTGTTGTTCCACCTTTTTGTTAAAATTATGTAAAAGGGTAATCTTCTTAATTCGTGTTAAGTGTTTTTGTTTGTAGTCAGTGTAAGAATCACTCAAAGTCACACTGGTAAGAACATTAACACATACATATATATATATATATATATATATATATATGTTTATGTGCATTTTCATCAAAAATGGTTTCTTTATATGGACCCTCTCATAATTTCAAGAAAATGTCATTACTCATGTTATATGGATTATGTTGGATGTCCACTATTATAAAGCGTATTAAGCTCTGAATTTTACTTAACTGATATATTTCTTTTTTTTTTTTTTGTTTTTTTAAATGTATTATTTTTCCATTTTGAATTAATATGAAAACAAGTTGCAAACTTACAATGACCACAACACATTGTAGAAAGGAAAATTATCAGGTAGTACTTCTGTTTTGTTAATTAGTTGTGCTACACATTTTATTGTTGTTTGTAAATTTGTTCTTTTTCTTGTATATCTATTATGCAGACGTATTTTCTACATAAAACATATGAGAAAACAATTTAAAGATGAATATAAAGACTATTACATAGTTATAAAATACTATAATAATAGTTATGATAAAAGTTTTAGCACTAATTTTTTTTTTATTTTTTTTTTTATTCCTATTCATATTTAAGTGCGTGTTATATTTTCTTCCTCTACGTCTAATATAACTATATTCTGATGAATGTTCGATCATCCTGTAGCCATTTATAACAACGTAAATTCCGTGTTGTGAGAAAGTTTCGTAAATACAAAATTGATCTACTCAGAAATGTGAGAAGTAGTTAATCCATTTTAATTTTGCTTTTTTTTTTTTCATATATGTAATTTATTTATTTATTTATTTTTTACTAAAATACTACAATTCGTTAAAATTATACTCATATTATGAGGTGATTCAACAATTTGTTTACTAACTGTTATACCGTCATAAATACCTCTATACAATAACAGGGAGTAGCATTTTTTCCTTTTTGCTGTAAACTATTTTGCATGTATGTATATATATATATATACATACATATATACATAAATACCCACGCTTGCATATAGTTATCCTAAATTATAACCTATTCAGGCATCATCCATAACCATTTTAACTCATAATTCCATACTATCCGTTATTTGGATAATTATGAATTCTTCAATTTTCTTATTCACTCTTTTCTATAACATTATGGCATGTGTAATGGTTTTTTATATTTTATATAAATATATATTACATATATTCATGTATATAATGATTTTTTTACTAATATAATACCCAAACATTTAAAAGCTTGATTTTTCAGGTCCAAAAAAAATGAAAAATTTATGAAATTTGTACTATATGTGAAATATTAACTTTTAATTGTAATAATAAAAATAAATATATTATTATATATACAACATATATAAACATATACATATCTATATAATATAGAAAAAATAAAAATATAACGGCGACGGGACTCGAACCCGCAATCTTCGGTTCCGAAGACCGACGCCTTATCCATTGGGCCACGCCGTCATAATTATTGAATTCTTCCATATTTATTTAATATTATACTTTTTTTTTTTTTTTTTTTTTTTTTACTTTCTATTCTTTGCTCATATGCTCCATTTGCTATTTTTTAGCGTTTACTTGAAATTAAAAAAAAAAAAAAAAAAAAAAAAAACAAAAAACAAAAAAGGAAATCTTAAACGTTTAAATACGGTTCAATAGAAAGTTTTTAAAATTTTTTATTAATAATTATTAACAGATGAAATATTTCGTGCGTTTTTTTAATCTCTTTTTTACATAAAAAAAAAAGAAAAGAAAAGAGTACGTAGCCTACTAAGTAGCAACAACAAATGTAAACAAACTGCTTAATTTTCAAAAAATAGAAAAAATGCTTGAAGAAATTATTTTACAGTATTATATATAATATATAATTTATAATATCTATTATATAATACGAAAATAAGGATTAAAAAAAAAGGGAGTGGAAAATGCAAAATGGGAAATATAACATAATAGGGCTTATTCCATTAAATATTTCTTATAATTTAATATGTGTTTCCATTTATATCTCATAAAAAAATGTAAGAGAAAAAAAATAAAAAAGAAGCAAAAATAGGTATACATGTGTTTTATTACTATATTAGTATTCATCTTTTTTTACTTTCTTATGCATGTACAAAATGGGTAATGTTATATACATACAAATCTGTATACTTATGTATACGTAAATAATATTAAATCCACAATGTTCCTAACTCTCTATTTTGCAATTCCATAAACCATCATTTAAGTAATGGATGTTTTCAACACATGTGTCTTTATTTATTTCCAAACTAAACGATAAAAATAAATATATATTATTATAAGTATGCATACAAAAAAGGTAAAAAAAAAAAAAAAAAAAAAAAAAAAAAGACAAAAAATTAAGGGCATTCCTACATTTGTTTCGATGACATGGTGGTTATCCCAACTGCACACGCGAACTCCTTGTTTTCTGCTCGAATTTGCTGTACAGAAAAGCCCAAAATACATAAGGGTATGTATATGTACACATATGTTTGTATGTATGTGAGCATGCAGGTACAAGCACATATTATTATGCACCCACCCACATATATATATATATATATATATATATATATATGTAACATTACAACAACTGTATTAGCTTCGACGTCATCTAATTTTCCACCGGGAGATGTTACCCCTGGACACATTATATTCGATCCTCTAAGGACATGTTTTATTGCCCCTTTGTCGACTTGTATTTGTGGCATTATAAATGGATCTAAAAAAAAAAAAAAAAACTGAAACTTATATGCGTGTATATGTGCATGTATAGATATATGTATATATATATATATATATATTTCCTCAGTCACGTTATATTTTGCCCCTCTACATTGTCTTTTGTCGCCGCAAATTCATATGTGCCTATTTTCGTAAAATATACACATTCATCTTATTACATCTGTGTAATAATTTCAAGTTGGGTATCCAAGGACCGTTTCTTATTTGAAAAAACAGAATCTCGTTATTTGCAATAAGTACAGTTACGTGATTTGTGCTGAAAAGGGAACAGTTAAAAAAATAGTAGGCATATATATACATAAATACATACATACACATACGCACATATATACAAACATGTGTACATGTATTAGCATATTTACACGTATTATCTTGTCACGGCATTAACTATTTTTGCCCAGAAACATTTGCAACCAAATGGCTGTAAATTTTGTTTTTATCTTTATTTACCATTTCCCCAAAAATATGGGTCCCTTTTTTGGAAAAATACCTTCAATGAAATCTTCCAATTTGGGATATTGTTTTAGTATCTTTAAAAAAAAAAGAAAAAAAAAAAAAAAGAAAACACTAATTTTAGGGCTAATTTTTGTAGAATAATTTTTTCCTAATATTACATCAGATTTTAAGGCTGCTATAGCAGCAGAATTTGCATTTAATTTTATAATAGAATTTACTGCTAACATTAGAACTAAAATTGTATCATAACGTATACTTTTACATTTAAATTAAATACACCTCTCACTATTCCATTAAACTAGAACATAACAAATACAGTTTTTTTTTTTTTTTTTTTTATTCTTTAAAAATTAAAAAAAAGCACATTACTGTCATTTTGATACTTCTCTGCACTGATGACTTCATTAAATTTTGGGAAGAAATGTTGTCAACACAAAAGCCCTTCATTGTTCATAATTTTTTTTTGCTAAATTTGGAAAAACACACATATAGTACCTACTATTAAAGAAACAAACAAATTGAATAAAATTCGCTTTTATGTCTTCAATTTACTAAACAAGCTTTTTTCTCTTTGAAAATATATATTATATAAACGAAAAAATAAATTTTCATAATATTGAAAATTATCAGTTCTGAATATTAACGTAATAATAATAAAAAAAAAAATAAAAAAAAGGGGACCTGTGTTTTGCATATGGATAAAAAATACAGTAAAAAGAGCACATATTATGTTTTATTCTAAAGGACGAAACAAATTTTGGTGTTTCTTGTTTGCAATGATTGTGTATAGAGGGTGTAAATTGGAAATTGTAAACTCCTTTTAATATAATATAATATGAAAAAAAAATTTACTTAAAAAATGACAAAAAAAAAAAAAAAAAAAAAAAAAAAAAAAAAAAAAAAAAAAAAAAAAAAAAAAAAGAAATGAAAAAACACGAAAAAAGAGAAAAAAAAATAGTTAAAATATACATAAATAATGTTTGAAGAACGCCGTAGAATAAAAAAAAATTTCAAGTGTAATATATATATATATATATATGTATATATACGTATATACTTATATATTTATCTTCAGACGAACGTATAAATATCTACTTACGAAACTTAGCAACATATTTTTTATGTGCCTTAATAATGGTTCTTTTTTTGCGTTTTAAAATGGATTTGAAATTTAAGGACTGATGATTCAAAACTCCTTTTAGTTAATTATTTATTTGCTCATTTATAAATAATATTCTTAATACCGAAACAAAAAGGGGAACTCATATATATAAACATACGTACGCACATACATACATGCATACATACATGCACACATACATGCACACATACATGCACATATACATATAAGTGTACAAATATATAAATTCGCATACAAATAAATCGAAATACATATTCATATACGCATATTATGTGGGAATGTACTAATACTAAAAATTACGAATTAAAAAAGGATCTCAAATATAAGTAAAAAAAATAAAAAATAAAAATGGAGAAGAGTATATGGCTTTAAAAATATGCAAAATAATAGTTACAAAAAATACAACTATACAAATATTAGCATATGCAAAAATTATCAAAATAAAAACAAAGTAAATACAAAAATGAGGTTTTGTAATGTAAATACAGAGATTCTAATGATTTCATAATTAGGGCATAAATTGTCGTACACATATATATATATGTATATATAATATATTATGTATACACATATGTATATGTACATGTATGCATAGATATAGGAAATGAAACTTCCCTTTTTATTTAAACAAACAGAAAAAAATAGGCACTTATGTGTACCTCTTCGTTCATCTGGATATCCACTCATACTCCCTCACATTTCGTAATTCAACTATGGGCGTATGTCTACATATTGCGGTTTACAATTTTTTCCATTTTGTACATTTTTTTCTTTGTTTTGCTTTTTCTTTTTTCTTTTTTTTTTTTTTTTTTTTTTTTTAAGGCATACAAATAATTTATGAAGGTAACATACTACAAGCTTCAAAAAATGGTGAACACAGAAACAACCCAAAACAGGCAAACATTAAAAAGAAAATTTTGATATGTTAGAAAAAAAAAAAAGAAAAAAAAAAAGCATTTCCCATTTATTCCTTTTGCTCATCACTGCTTGGATTTTCAACTGTATTAAATTCATCAGAATCTTTGTCAATATCTTTGTTCTTATTAATATTGATATTGCCATTACAATTACTATTATTTTCTCCCTGTTCATTTATCTCGTCAAGATTTGACTTATCACTGAATGAACAGATTGTCATGGGCAGGTGGTGCGAAACAAAAAAGGAAGTTGGTGTTTTAAATGAATCAGCATTTATGTCCATCTTATTATTTTCTAAATTTTCCAATAAATTTGATAGTACTCCATTTTCATTTAAGTCTTGCATTGATCTTAATTGACTCCGTACATCATCATTAGATATCATCCTTCCTTCAATTATTTTAGCAAATGCATTTAAATTTAATTCTACTCTGTTTAGGTAGTCTAACAACCCAATTCTGTGCTTTATACCTTCGACAATCTGCGGGAGGGAACAAAAATGATACAAAATAATATATATATATATATATATATATACACATTACGCGCTATACTACCACTTTCATATGTATACATACGCACATATACCACATTTTTTCTTCACCTTTTTCTGTATTAATTTTTTGTTTTGTTTATTTTCATTTTTCCATTCCTCTCTTATTTGGTTTAGTGAATATTCTATATCCACGTCCCACTTCATGTCCTTGGCAAAAAAAAAAATAAAATAAAAAGAAGAAGCTCGTAGATAAGTGTAATCGCATATGTATATATGAGTTCACATGTATGCAATAGGGTTATATTACTTCTTATATATATATATATATATGCACATATGTATGTATATATGTACACCCATATGTTCATTTTTATACTTGAATCAAGTTCATGATGGTCATATTGGAGGGATCAAATTTATTTTCAGAAGCATCTCCAATGTTTGGTATTGATATGTCATCTATGTTCACATCTAATTCTATGTTTGATCTTCTTATTTCGTCCAAACTTAAGTGAAAATCATTTACTGTTTTTTCTCCGTATAATGTTAAAAGAGAATTAATGATATTGTTAGGATCTACACTGATAGATTCCAAAATTTCTGAAATTTTATTCCATTCTTTTATTAACAAGCTCATACATTCACTTTGTTTTTCCCAGTATTTACATATAAGATTGTGTTCTTCTATTTTTATCTCTTTTTCTTTAGCACTCATTTTGGGCTTTATGATGTCTTCCTTTTTCTGATAGGGACAAATAAATATTAAAAGAGTGTTTATGTGTAAATTCATATGTAGTGTATATAAATATTTATATATATGTATGTATGCACATATTTCTTCCTATATATGTTATAAAAACAGCGTAACGATTGAAAAAATAAAAGATAAAAAAACTTAAACTTCCAGTCACCAATTATCTGTACTATTTGTTAGTGCAGCCAGTTGGGGTGTTAATGTAAAATTCATTTTTTAAATTTCTTAGAGTTATAAGTTATGTTACTCTGTTTCGATTTACTTCATTTTGTTAAGTTTCAACTCTTTTTTTTTTTTTTTTTTTTTTCTATCATTCTGTGTGTCTTTCTCTCTTTCTCTATATATCTATATCTATCTATCTATCTATCTATCTATATATATATATATATATATTTATGTATCCTTTTTTGCACTATTTAGGTTCATCCCCTTTCTTTTTTCCTCAGTGCTTACTAATTCCTCCTCCTTAGAGGGGGCCACGGCATTTGCCTCGATAAATTTTTTTTTTATTTCTGCGTTTATTTGGTTCCCTAACAAAGCAATTAGCTTTAAAATCATATTTTTTCTTTTCTCGTTAAAGACTTCCTTAATTTCTGCCCCTTCCATGCTTTTTACAATAAATTTGTAGTAATTGGTTGAAACCTACAATAAAGAAAAGTCAATGCAACGTGGTCATCCGTGTCAAACATAGCAAAGTAACGATTATTTTTGTCATGCAAACTATGAACGACTTAAATGAACGCACATGAATATAAACACTATAACATCTCTTCCTATTTTCTGTCAATCTGTGTTTTTATTTATTATTTTATTTTTTTTTCTCTTCCTCTCTCATTACTGTCAGAGCCAGATTCAACAACTTTGCGTAATTATTTTTCCCAGCTAGTTGAGAGTAATCTAGTGGTTCCATAGAATATTTTTCAAAAGGGTTAGGTATATCATACTTTTCCAATAATCCTGTGACGTGCTGAATTTTCTTTAATTTTATCTCAGTTGCTTTTCTAACTTTACTTGAGTCTAGAACAATTTTATTTTTTAAATCAATTTTTTTTTCATTTCTTACTTTGGACTTCGATTCGTCAAATATCGAAGCTCTTTTTTTTTCTGTAACATTTTTGTCAATTTTCAAATTTTTTAACTCTTCTGATAATATATGATCTTCTATTTTTTTATTTAATTCTTTGTCTTCATCAATATTATCATCATTTTCCATTAATGCATTTTTCTCTTCATTTTTGCTTATTAATTTAGTATTTCTTTCATCCTTCGATAGCTTAAACTTCACACTCAGGGCCGAACCGCTTTTATTTCTCAGTGACGTTCCTCTAATAATGGACTTCAGCTGAAAGTATAAACAAGGCAAATGTATCTATGTAACAAGGATCATCAAACATTTTGGTAATGAAGACAATGACTCAAGCAATCATGAAGAGAATATCACACAAGTGGGTTGTTCATTAATAAAACCTTACATTTTTGTCATTTTCTCCTACGCTTAAAGATTCTTTCGATTTCTCTAATGATTCTTCAAAGAAAAAAAAAAAAAAAAACAAACAAAAAAAAAATATGGGGGAAAAAAATATGGGGAAAATAAGATGGGAAAAAAATAGAATAAAAATCAGAACTTCCAAGTGCTTCTAAAATTTACATTAATTTAACAAAATATATGGCGCGCAAACCTTTTAACGATTCATCAGATATGGGTATATGACAAGATGCGATATTCGGAATATCGTTACTCTTTTGCTCGTAATCGGCGGTTATAATATGTTGCTTTACATTTTTATTCTGATTAATAAAAAGAGGAGAAGGAGATTGCAAAGTAACATGTGTAATATCATTAAATTCACTAATTTCAACTACTGATTTAGGTATTAATGCATAAAGTTTTTCATATAAATCATTATTTTTTGGTGAATCTTTCACTACATAAGGGTTGACTTCATCATTTATCGGAATGGCTGAACTATACATTTCAACTAAGGATTTCCCATAACCTATTTTACTTTTTTTTTTTTTTTTACTTGCTTCTTGTTTTCTGTTGAGAATCTGATAAATGTAAGAGCATCTTTGTCTGCACGAGGAAATGGAACGAATATACAACTCTAGTCCGATGTGCTTACAACAAAAATGGGCACGTGCACGGATAGTTACACATGCATAACACAAATATATGCAAATGTACATACATAAGTACATACATAAGTGCATACATAAGTGCATACATAAATACAAACATACATACTTATGCACATTCCACATATCAATGCATATTCGCTCCACTTATAAATTATTGGAAAGCAGTAATAGCATATCGAATAAAAACAAATGCACACATTTACAGTTGAGCAAACTGCCTAACTACATACACAAGCATAAGCACAGAGAATACATATGTTCGCTAGTTACCACTCTTAGAATCATTCGAATAGCTGTTTTGATAGTTTCTAATATCCTCATGCTTGTTTATATCTACGCAGTTGCCAAAAGGACATATATACATGTATACATATATATGTGTATATATGAATGAGTGTATGCGTGCATGTAGTTATACAGACATATGTATAATCCCTTTTCGCAGAGAGAAAGAAACTACACATGTGCAAACACATTTATACGCAGATATAAAGACGTATACACATGGACAAACATATACCGGAATAGTTCGTACTCAGATAAGTTTCTTTTCTGTGATCTTCGTACGATGAATCCTTTTCAAGGGTATGCCCCATATTTGCAAAATATTCAGGAGGATAATTTTTATATGTTTGAACATTGGGACTATTTCTATAACTTTCTTTTGCATAACTTGTTAATTTATCATGACAAGGTCTCTTCATGATTCTATCAGGATAATGTTTATATTTCACATTTCTATTTCTATTTCTGTTTCTATTTCCATCTTCATAATTCTTATCACTCCTCATATTATATTCATTTTTTTCCATATGTAATTTATCATTCATATTTTCATATAATATGTTTTTATTACCATATGCATCAGATGAACAATATCTATGGTAATCTTCTTCATTTAAATTATCATAATTGATAATATTTTTATTTGAACATATAACATCCATATTGTTTGATTTTTTTCTTAATTTATTATTATTATTATTACTATAACTATTACTATTATTATTATTACTATTACTATTACTATTATTATTATTATTATTATTACTATTACTATTACTATTACTATTATTATTATTATTATTATTACTATTACTATTACTATTACTATTATTATTACTATTACTATTACTATTATTATTATTATCATTATTACTATTACTATTGCTATTGCTATTGCTATTGCTATTGCTATTGCTATTACTATTATTATTATTATTATTATTACTATTATTATTATTATTATTACTACTACTATTATCATTATATTTTGGTGTACTATATTGACCTTTAATCTTTATATTACTTTTATCTCTACTATTATGAATTATATTATTCCCTTTAGACATTCTATTTTCAATTATAAAATTTTCTTTTCTTTTGTCATGGGATATTTTGTTCATATTATCATTTACAAATTCTTGTGATACTTCAGTTGTATCATTTTTATTATATTCAAAATTTTTGGACATGTCCTCAATTTCATCTCTTTCTAAATACCTTTGTTTATCTGATGGATGCAAATTCCCATCTTTTCTAAATGTATACTTCATATTATTGTTACTACCTTTGTTATTTTTCGCAGGATTGATATAGTCATATTCTGATGTATGCCCATATTCAGGCAGTATAATGTTGTTTGGCATATTTGGTACATTTCTCTCTAGGGGGTTAATATGAGAAGCAGGGTATATTTTCCCATCATCATTGGGCATACTTTTTTCCTCTATTATATCCTTACTATTTTCATGTCTTTGCATTAAATGGGGGCCCAAATATTTTGAGGGAATTTTTTTTTCATAAACATTTTTGTTTGAATAATTTGAGTCAATTGTACTTATGGAAAAATTATGATATTCCTTTTTTCTGTTACTATCTATATCTACAATATTTTTATTTGGAGGTTCATTCAAATCATTTTTTCCTACAGCATAGTTAGTATACATGTCCCTTTTCATACTAGAGTTATGATATTTCGATGAATGATTATTATTATCCCTTTCATCATCCATCATAGTATCATCATTATATTTACTACTGATAATATTATTATTATTGCTGCTATAATTGTTGCAGCTAATTTTATTGTTGTTGCTACCTCCTGTTTTCGAAGATAACGTAATAATTTGCTCTTTTGCTAAAAATGTACATGATTTAGGGTGTACCATACCCTTTGGTAAATTTTTACCTCTTTGAAATTCGTTATTTACATTATTTGCTAACATTCCATCGTTCATATTATTATGCTCCATAAACTCTTCATTTATTTGGTTATCATTTGATACTATTACATCATTTTTAAATATTTCCTTATTACTAACATTGTTAACAATATTTGGGTTGTTCTTCATTTCGTTTACATTCCTATGATACATTTTATCTCTTTGAATATACGAAGATGGTGCTCCTATTGTTGTTCCTGGTGTTACTCCTCCTGCCATTACATGATCTTTATAATCGGTGTGAATATATTTGTTTTGACTTTTTCCAAATTTATTATAATTACTATTCGTTATGTAATCATTTTTTTTTCCATACTTTATATTATTCATCATCATTTCGTTATTACTAGGTTCCATTTTGCCCTTATTAAAATTTACGTGGATGTTATTACCGCTAACGTTATTACCATTAACGTCATTACCACTAACTTCATTACCATTAACGTCATTACCACTAATATCATTATAACTCACATTATTACAACTCACATTATTACAACTCACTATGTTGTCATTAATATTAATGTTTGTATTGTTGTTCATGCTGCTACCAGCATTATTTACATCATCATACGCACAATTAGCGCTTAAATTATTCTCTTCTTTAAAATGACCTAATCTTTTAAATTTTGATCTGTCCTTTACTAAGTTGTAATCATCAAAATATGTTTTCTCTACATAATTGTTATTTAAATTAGCATTCAAGATGGTATTTTTTTTTTTCATATATTCTTTTTCATTATTATTCGTAACATTTAATTTGTCATAATATACTTTTTTTTTTAAATTACTACTATTATTATATAATTTGCTTTTTAACATATTTTCTTTTTCTATTATTTTATTATTAACCTCTTTATTATTAATCCTTTTATAACCATATATTTTCTCATCATTCATTTCTTTTCTTCTATTTCCACTGATTGGAAAATCCTCAACAATCCTAGAATTGTTATCAATATTATCCTTAAAACAAAATGTTTTCTCTGCCCTACTTTTTTTTATTTGCAATATATCGTTTAAATCTTTCTTCTTTTCTATCTTTTCTAAAATGCTTCTATTGTAATTATGCATAGTGATATGTTTTTCTCTAAGTGATCTGATACACGCAAGTACATATGCATATGCATATACATATATATATATATATATATATATATATATATATTATATAAATAAATGTTGTAGTGCGGAGCACCGATAATTTTATGTACACACTTTTTCTATAAAATGCTGTTATGCTTGTGTCGTTTACGTATGGAGGATTCACATATACACGTATATGTATATGTCTATGTATATGCCTAAGTATATGTATATATATCTATATATATATATACATATATGCATACACGTATGCATATACATGTATATGCATACGTGTCTCTCTTTACGAAAACGCTGCAGTACACAAAAATGTATGAACAAATAAAAAGGATTATAAAAGGTTAAGAAAACTACGCATATACTTAAAATCTTTCATGTTTTAAGTATTAGAAAAAAATAAAAAAACATATGCACTAATTACATACATGCTTATTACATACAGAGATATACAGTTACATTAATATTCTCTGCATAATATAATACATATATACGTGTACATATATATATATGTATATACACGTACATTCATGGTTATGTATCTCTCAAACTCCCATATTTTTATTTTCCCGTTGATGTATCATTTTTTGTTTACCAAAAACATTGAAATTTCATTTTGATATAACAAGACATATAATTGCATAATTAAAAATGTCAATTTTTTTTTTTTTTTTTCTCTTTATCTGCAAAATGTAAAAAAAAATTTGTTAATAAAATTTTCCTTTTTTTTTTAGGGTTATGTGTGCTTATAAATACTTATAAATACATATACATACATATACATACATATATATATAAATATATATAAATATATATACATATATATACATATACGTATATATATATATATGTATAAAATGCGTTTGGTGAATTTTTACTTTTTGCAGAAGTTTTAATAAATTTATTTTTTACGTTTTAAAATTTATTTTCGTTTAATAAAAAAATTACAAAAATGATACGAAAAAATGTTCATTGTTCCGAAGAAAAAATGGAAGATACGAAAATAGTAAATAAAAGATACACATATGATTCATACATATATATATATATATATATATAACATTAATTATAAAAAAATATCATCTGATCAGTTTAATATTAATTGCTATCATTTATAATAAAAAGGAAGAAAAAGATGAGAAAATACTATTATCCCTTATGTTTTCCTTTTATTTTGTTTGCAGTGTTTACACGCTTAAAATATTAAAAGCAAAAATATACTAAATTTTTTTGAATTTTTGCAATTTTTAGGCTGTATTAATTTTATATAATTAAATTATTTTTTTTTTTTTTTTTTTTTTTTTTTTTTGTGTGTGTGCAATTAATTTTTATTAGTATATATTTTTTCAGTTTGTATTATTATTATTATTATTATTATTATTTTTTAATATAAAAGAGTTATACCAGAGGAAAAACAAACGCAATACTTGTAAATATGTTTATAAGCGTAATCTAAATTATGAAATAACTACTTAATTACAAGTATTCACAATTATTCTTTTGTTATTATACAAAGCATTCAATGGTAGGAAATGCCCAAAATATCTACATTTCATCAATAACTCGCGATTATTTGCCCTAAATAAATTATTATATGAATACACATTTTACAGTGCGCTTCTTCTTTTCTTTTTTTAAAAACATTCATTTGATTATTTCTTTTCAGTTAATACAAAATTGAATAATAAAAAAAAAAAGTTTAATAGTTGGTTATCGTTGTATATTCATATGTATACATACACACATGTATGAATGGTGTTTATTTTGAATTATGATTCATGCGAATTAACGAATACTATGACTTACAGTCATAAATACAAAGACAATTAAAATTTAATCAAAAACTTCTTCATAGAACAAATTGAAAAGGCAAACAAAATAAAAAATAAAAATAAAAAGTATACAGTAAAATGTAATTCTATACAATAGAAGTCCGATTAAATAAATAAATGGTACGCACATTCAAAGACAAATTAGCAGTGCCAATGAGACTTCTACAAAAAGGGGAAATATAAAAAAAAGAAAAAAGAAAAAGTAAAAAAAATTTGTTAAAAATATGATTTTCTTATACCTATTTTGTTTAATTTGTCTAAATATTCCAAACTCTTAGAACTAGGTATGAAACCGAAAGACTTGTGATTGTCCTATAAAAAAAAAAAAATTTTAATATTCCAATATAAATTTTGTAAAATGTAATTACGTACATGATCACACGTTCATAAAGATTCAACCATAGGAAATCAACGCGGTAGAAAAGTGTAAAAAAAGAAAAAAAAAAAAAAAAGGTGAGAAGTAAAAAACACCATAATAAAGTAAAACGGTTAAAAAGCAAATTTTATTATACTAACATAATAGACACATATGAAAAATGGCTATAAAGTAAAAAACTATCAAAGAATATTCACACATGCACACACATGTTACCCCCTCTTACAAATATGTACTGAGTACATATATTTACTAAAAAGGGCGTAATCTGATATATGCACGATATGAATGGAATTGTTCACTCGTTCACTCGTTCGCTTAATCGCTTAATTGCATATTTGCATATTTGCTTATTTTTTGTTCGTTTTTTTCATCATTAAATTGCGGTTTCACACATTTTTGCTTTTCTTACCGAAAGTATGAGATCGACAAAATTGATGACCTTAATTTTGTAGTTCTTCATGGAAACTTTTTCAACTGCATTCTTCAAATCCTCTACGTCAAAGAACAAAGGAACGATGGCATTTGCATGCCGATGAATATAAAACCCGTCTACATAAAAAATTGGAAACACTAATTCACTTTTCTTTTTAAAAGATAAATAGATTAGTGCATTTTGTACTTGTCTCTTCGATGGCATTAACTTCCAATATACATAATTTTTTTTAGAATCAACATTTTTCTTTTCCAAATTTTTTAAATTTAAAAATTCTTTTATTAATTCATATGCTTTTTGCATATTTATGCTGTGTATTTTAATATTATTTACATTTTTTATACTGTTACTTTTTATTATTTCTTTTAACATATTTTCAGCATCATATGGACATAAAAACATATAACATACTTGTTTATCATTTTCATGAAATATATATGGAGAGTTACTATAATTTGTTAAAATGTATACTGGTATAGGATTTAGTTTTTCTTCTATAGATCTTTCATGATATTTCTTTTTCCAAAAAAATAGATTGATTCTATTCTTCAGCAAGCATAACCTACCTTCATATAGCCTTTTCTTGTGAAATTCTTTATTTGTAACTAGTACATTTACACCATTTTTAAGACTATTATTCACTTTTAATAATTTTGCTGAATTTACCAAGTATGCATACAGCAAAATGAGCAAACACATCTTTTATATGTGTTAACTGGTCACGTGGATCTTTAAATGGTACCTGTTTTGGAAGCGGTGTGTAAACATTGCAAAATTTGCACGGATTAGTACGATTATTATGGATTATTATTATATGTGAATATGTATGTATATGCCTACGTGTTGTAAAATTTGAACAGACAAATATGTACATACATATATACAAACGTATACTTATGCAACGTTTTTTATGTCCAATTGATCTTATAACTTGAGGAAACGGAAAATTTACGATAAAAATGGAAATAAAAAAAAAAAAAAAAAAGATAGTTCTTGTGAAACATCTATTTCCGCTTAATCAAATGTTTTCATAATTCGCACAATTTTAAGAAAATCTTTTAAGTAAAACGCCTTTATTTTGGGCTGTTTGAAGTTTATCTTTGCGTTTTTTTTCTTTTTCTTTTGCTTTTTTTATTATTTTTTTTTTCTTTAATATTTTCCTTATTTTTTTCAGTTAAAAAGTTGCTATTTTAATGACTTTTTCTGAAATTTTTTTTTTATTTTTTTGTCTTCCGAATGTGCTAGCTATTTGTATATTTTTTTTTTTTTTATATGTATTTATATATATATATATATATATATATTGTTCCAAAAGTGAAATTTGGAAAAAAGCTAATGGTACACTCGTTTCGCATAAGGAACAGTATCCTATCTTGTATTTATTTTTACGTCGTACATTTACATATACATATACATATATATATAATATACTAGTTTATCCTCGTATAGCCTTGTTACACAAATAAACCCTTTTACAGCGTTCTACTTTTTGCCGTATAATGCTTTTACTCAATATGTATATTTCCGAAAATCCTTGCAAATTATTAATTTTATATAATTAGCAAATAGTTCTTGTTTATCTTATCCAAATTCACATATAGTAAACTTCCTTCTAGTAAACTTTCCTCTTTTTTTTTTTTTTTTTTTTTTTTTACATATATTTCATATTGTATCCTATAAGAGCAGCTATTTCTTCTTACAGTTCTAATTTACATATTTTCTCCCGTATATACAAATGTTAAGGGATAAAATAAATTAAAAAAATAGTTTTATATAATCAATCCTATTTTTTAGTTTATAAATTAAATACACACATTATTACCTCTTTATAACGAAATTTGAAAAAAAAAAAAAAAAAGGTTATAGAGTATATTTAATGATATATGTATTTCTGCAAAAGAAAAAGAGGGTTGATGGGGAAAAGAAAAAACTTAAGCAAAATCGTACAACGAATTAATCGCAAAAATAAAATAAATTTTTATAATAGAAAAAAAAAAGAAAAAAAGATAAAAAAAAAGAAAAAAGATAAAATATGGTACAATACTTGTCATTCCAGACAAATAAAACAGTAAGTATCAAAAGTGGTCAAACAAAACCATACAAAATTGTAGGGAAGGAAAAATAAATAACATCACAATTTTTCAAGTAAGAAAAAAGAAAACAAAAAAAATTATGAGAAATTCAGCTGCACTGTAAAATGTAAGCAAAAATAAAAAAAAAAAAAAAAAAAAAGAAAAGAAACAGACACTGAAAAATAGAATATTGAAAATTGAAATTCCGAAGTAAACATTTTGCTATTGCCAAATGACGTTATAGGAAAAAGAGATTCTTTCGAGTTTACACAAATTTAAAAATGCTCATTTAAATGATTGATGAAACTAATAAAAAGAATTTTCTCTCTTTCCTTTACATTTTAAAAAAATTCTTTTTCGATATATCATTGACACGACCAAATACATGTTTACAAAATGTATACATGCAAACAATAGTCTAGAGTGAGCATGCCCGCGACTTCTTATCAAAATAACGTATAAGTTACATGGAAAACTTAATTAGTGATAAGGAGAAACAATAAGACAAGTTTGTATTTGATAAGTAGTTGGGGGGGTATGACAATTTCTAATACGTACTAGTTTTTTTTTTTGTATCATTTTTCATCTTCAATCTTACTATCACATATGCTTATAAAATATATGTTTATAAAAAAAAAAAAAGAAAATTACCTATATCAAGTTGAAATAAAGTCTATCTCTTCCCAAATGACATTATTATTTGACAAGTGAAACTAAATTTGGTATATACCATTCCATTTTTTATTTAATATTTATTTTTTTTTTGGTCAAGCTATACAACCAAATTGATCATTTATCTCTTCGGAATTACCTTTACTCAAATTTTTATTAAAAGAATCTTCTTCATTTAAGTTGATATTTATATATATTTTTTTCTCATTTACATTAACTATTTACCCAAACTAATTTAATTTCTCTTGTTTATAATTTTTTCAAATTAATATTTTTTATTTTTTTAAGCTGGTGAACTGTGTCACATGATAAAATTACTTGTATAGTTTTACTACCCAAAAAGGGTAACTCTATTTGTATAAGTATGATACAAATAAGTACGTAGAAGTAAGTATATGTTCATATATACCCTAATATATGCTTATAGATGCTCAAGCGAATTTTTGCCCTTATTACGAGGGCTCAAATTATACAATGTTACAAAACATGGGGTAAGTGCTGTAACCAATTAAAGAAATAAAACAGCTTTGTTTCAGTCTAATCACAGTGAAATATAAAAATACCTACCTACAAATATATATATAATATATATATATATATTATATATATTATACATATACATATATATACAGGTACATATTTATTTCCATTATTCAAATAAACCAAGGAATATCCAAATAGCAAAAAGAAGAAAAGCAGCTATGTTTCATCTTTCTACTTTCTCTTCGAAAGTAGCAAAATATATAAAAATGTAGATGGGCAGAATAAATTCATTTTTACCTCTTTCTTAACATTGACATAAAATGCATTTTATTTCTTCTTTCCTTTCTTTTTCCTTTTCAAGCATTTAAAAAAAAAAACAATTTGATTCACAGTTTTGTAGTTCACTCATAATGTAATCATAAAAAAAAAAAAAGAGCTTTAAAATTATATTTGAATTTCCTCAATATTTTTAATATTTCTTATAAAAATAATTTGTAAAATCACGGCAAACTTAAAGCTGGGTTTTAACAAACAGGTGCAGGGAAAAATAAACTTATGCACTCCACGCTTTTGTATGTATATATATATATATATATATATGTATATATATATATATGTATGTACATATACATGTACATATAAATATGCGATTTTCTTATTAAAGAAAGGAAATAATAAAGGGATATTACCAGTGAACAATTTACACCTTTTACTTAAAAAAAAAGAAAAAGAAAAAGAACATCCCTTTTAATTATAAATCTGAAGGTGCCAAATTCTCTAGTGACGTTTTAAGCAGCTACCTTAACATATACATATTATACACGTATATATATATGTAATTATATAAACACATAACAACAGCGTGTTTCCGTATTTCTGCTTTTTCTTTTTGTTTTACCTTCCACATGATCAAAATATGAAGAAACAAATTTTCATTCATTCGACATTATTTCCCTTTTTATAAATTTTACAAAAACTATTTCCTTGATTACATTCTCGAGATTCTCTTTATTGCATATTTATTAGTAAAGTAAAAATAGTATGTAAACTGTAAACCACTTTTTTTTTTTTTTTTTTTTTTTTTATTAACGGATGGATAGTATTCACACAAAGTAACACACATATGAAAATAAGAAAAAAAGGATGGAAAAAAAAGGAAAAAAAAAAAATTCATCCTAATATAATTACATAATAAAATATGAATTCCTTATTTTAATAAAATAAAATTTTAACAGAAAAAACAAATTAGCAAATTTTTGTAGTACGAACTTTAACACCTAATATGATTTATCTACAATTTTTTCCTATTATCTTTATTAATTTTTTTTTTCGAAATTTTTTAATAAGTTACTATTTTTTTGTAAATTTTAATAATAATGGGATTCATTGCTTATATAGACAAAGCCTCACCAATGTGAATAACAACATCTCACAAAAAAAATTATTAAAGAATAATCATGTTTTTCATTTTATACAAAAGAACAAATTAGTTGGTGGGTGCAGACGAAAAAAGAATTCTTTTTTGTTTTTTCTGAATTTAAAAAAAAAAAAATTACCTCATCTTTTATGTTTTCATAGCGAGGATTGTGAATATTGCAGAAGCATGGAGAAGTTATTAACAAAGCTGAAAGAAGAAGAAGATGTAAACTTGTTAAAATTAGAAATGTATGAAAATTCGTACAATTTTGAATTATTACAGCAGTTAGACTACAATAATTTATGTGGGGGATTGCCTTATTATTACAATTTAAAAACTCACTACAACATTTGCGGAGCTACAACCTACCACAATTTGAGAAACTGGGCACTGGACAGAAAATGCAAGTACGGGAAAAGGGACATATTTTTTCATTTTTTCGTTCTTCATTTTTAGTTTTTCGTTCTTCATTTTTAGTTTTTCGTTCTTCATTTTTAGTTTTTCGTTTTCCATTTTTAGTTTTTCGTTTTCCATTTTTAGTTTTTCGTTTTCCATTTTTATTTTTTTTTTGTGTTATTTGCGTAAGCCTATTTCCGTATAGTGTTAACTTAAACTTTTCTGTACCAACTTACGAGAATGTCATTCAACTTTTACAACATCCTTCTTCAACATCATTTCTTTTGTTACAATATCCTTGTGGGATTTCACTAATATGCGTTTTATATACCTTTATTTTTCATTTTGCATTTTTTTTTTTTCAATAGCCCCAACGAACCGCCAAATGAAGAAATTTAAAGAAAGCAGATAACCACATGAATGTACAATGCTTATCTATGTATAAATCGATTATAAACCTTTTTTTTTTTTTTTTTTTCTTGATATACAGAAAAAAATAAAAATAAAAAAGCGCTAATAATAACGCATAATTTTGAAAAACAAATTGTGCCTTAAGAAAATGGTAGTTTCGAGTCTCCATAAGCATAAAAAAGAGTGAAGATTTAAACGACAAAACAAGTACATGTAGTAAATAATATTACAAAAAAATTTTAAAGAAATTTAAAAAGAAAAAAGAAAAAGAAAAGAAAAGAAAAAGAAAATGAAAAATGTTTATAGTATGTCATCATACATACGTATTTTTTATTTGCGCAACATATTCCTAATATATGCGCATTGTGTAAATATGACTTTATATATATATATATAAATATATATATATATATATGTATACATATATACATACGCAAACATTATATGTATGTATATTTTTTAAAAACTTTTTAAACTGCATAGCCACTAGTTTTTACTCTATTTTAAAGATTTTTAAGAGAAACTTCTTATCATTTTTTTAAAGGCTTTTTTTATTGCGGAAAAATTTAAGAGATTTTTTTTTTTTTTTTGAAAAGGAGCAGTATTATATATGCATCATTATATTGTATGCGTACCCCTTAAATATTAACAATGTTTCAAAAGTATAGGAATACTTCCTTTTCCAATTTTTTTAATACCAAAGAATTGTAGTATATATATATATAATATATGTATGTATATATATATACTAATATTAAAAGCAATATTTATTTGCGATAACTGCGTGTTATATGTAAGTTTTTTTTTTTTTTTTTTTTTATGAACTAATTTCTGAATGATATTATTTGGGAAGTAATAGTATATACAATATAGTTCTTTGCTCGAAGGAGGAAAACATAGTAATACTTACGTTCAAGCAGTTTTCGGAAAAACTGCTTTTTGATTTATACATTGCGTGTTGGTGAGTAAGCAAAAGCTTCAGTAAATATGAGCTGGTATACGTGTTTGTGTGTATGAGTATACATATACATGAATGTATACATATGTGTATATAAGTATGCGTGAAGCGCTTACTAATTCTTTGCCTCCATTTATAAGTACGTAAAGTATGGAATATAATGAATGAATGTTATTCGTAGTCCTCTTGAGTTAAGCTTCTTTTTTTTTTTTTTTTTTTTTTTAGTTATACGTTTTTTCAAATTAAATTGTTTTAGTTTTTCTCCTCTTTTATTTTGAAAAAAAAAAAGGCGCTCCCAAAGAGTTTATTTTATCCTTGGGGAAATTGCAATTTGATTGTGCACATAATAATTATAGTAATTGTTATAATAATTGTTGTTATTATTACTAGCAGTACATCTATAATTCATAATTTTAATTTTGAGTGTAATTATATTCATATTTTTTTGTGCCTTTTTCTTCATCTTTTTGAAAACTTATGCCATATCTGTAACTTTTTTTTTTTTTTTTAAGTTGTGCTTATTTATATTTAATTTTTAAGATGCCATTTGAGGAAAACGGACTCACATTTTTGTAGAATTGGCACTACTTGATTTTCGTACCTACACCTTACGCATATAGCACCTTGGTACATGCGTATTATTATTTTGCTCGTATCCATATACATATGTAAATATAGACATATAAACATTCATATGTACGTACCGTGTATGTGAAAAATACGACAGAAGAGCACTTTAAATAGAACTGCAAGCTGTGAGGGCATATTCCATAACTTTTTAAGAGTTGAGATATTCTTACAGTTATTCCGCCTTCCTCCGAATCCCTTTATATATATATATATATATATATATATATAATATATATATATATATATATTTTCCCACTTCAATTCCCACTTCCGCTACACGAAAGATGAATAACCTAATAAAACGCAAGTATGGAAGTGTGTTAAAATTAATCTCGTTTATGTGCTTATATAGCTGTATTAAAAACCTTCTTACAAATATAGTAAGTAAAGATGAAAACAGTACCACTAAATCAGACTTGTATGTGCAAGGATATAATTGGAATATCCTAGAAAAGTGGAAATCTATGAGTCCTATGGAAAAGTTAGAATATAAAATAAATTACAATATTGGACTAAACATAGATGCAGAAATAGGCGACTTTGGAGATTACAATTCGGATGTAAAAACAGATTTAATATTATTTAAATATGATAAAAATAAACTAGTTAGTACTATATATATATATATATTTAGCGTACAAGAAAATAAATTTGTGTACCATACAGAAGTCTCTTTTGAAGGGAAAGTTATGAATGTTACAGCTATTGACCTTAATTTTGATGGTTCTTTAGACATTTTAGTTTTATTTAAAGATCCAAAGGATAATAGTAAAAATAATAAATATTACATTTGCGCATTTGTACAAAATGAAAATGATCAATTAGAAGAATTTTGGAATTCTAAAAAGAAAGAAATTGGGAATGAAAAAATATCAGAGAAAGAAGATGAAGAGAGTATTTATTTTACTACTATACATCCCTTAGTATGTGATATTAATAATGATGGTTTACCTGATCTTATAGGGCAGCAGTCAGGTAAACTTGACGGTTTTTCACGTTTTATTTGGATTAATAAAAAAAATGAATTTAAAAGTATTTTATGGAAAAGTATGAACATATTTGATTACTCAGATTTAGGGGAAATTACTAATCCTAATTCTAGTGCTATAGTAGATATTAATGGAGATTGTAAATCGGACTTAGTATTTACTGTATATAATAAAAATGACTTTAAAAATGTATATCTAGAAATTTGGATAAACAAAATAGTAGATGGAAAAAGTAAGTATGTAAAAAATGCAAAGAATTATGGACTTCCACTTAATTCTATGCAAGTTTTATTTGGAGATTTTAATGGAGATGGTGCTATTGACATTGTAGTTCCTGCATGTGTAAAAAGTTCCTTTTGTAACTACTGTTGTGTTAATGATGATAAAATATATTTTATTCCAAATATCCAAAAAAACATATGTGATAATTCATGGAAAAAACCAGATGAAAGTAAATGTAGACTACCATCAAATTTATGTTCAGAAAGTGATTTTCATTTTATGGAAATACGCAATGAAGATTTTGTTTCAGTAGTAGATACAACTGGTTTACATTTACTAGGTGATGCAGACTATCCTAATTACCTAAGTGTTGGTGATATAGATGATGATGGATATTTAGATCTACTAATAACTTTGAAAAATGATAAAGGACAAAAATACGTAAGAATATATAAAAATGAACAAAAAACACATTATGAAGAAAATAATATAGATATAAGAGGTTTTTATAATTTTTATCAATTCGTAACTTCTCCAGGAGAGTCAGTTGCAGATGTATACAGTGCAGCCTTCTTTGATATTTTTGAAAATGGGGTATTAGATATATTAATATTTGGAAAATACCGAAGTACTAATAAACAAACAAAATATGCTGCAGTTGGGTTTATACGAAATAATGAAACAGATTCACTCTTCTTAAAATCAACAGCATTGAACGGAATTTGTGTTAATGACTGTTATAAAGAAAAAGATAAAATTACGACAAAAACGTTAGGAGGTAATGCACATGGACCTACATTTAAAATAACAGTAATTGATGTAAATGGTGTTAAGTCAAGTAGAATAGGAATACAGAAAAGTCAGTCAGCGCATTTCCCTCTTCAACTTCCATATGTTTTATTTGGATTAGGTAGAACAAGTAATTATGTAGAAGAATTTTATGTAGGGATGCCAACACATGAGCAAAAATATTTCAATATGTGGGTCTCAATTATACCAAATTCTCATATCATTGTCATTCCTTACCCATTGGATAATTCAAACAAGTGGCAAATACAACTTTCTGTTAACCCTTCGAAGAAATTTTACTCAATTATTTATATTACCCTTATTTGTTTGACCGTAATTGGTATACTTATCTTTATCCTAGACAGGAAGGAAAAGATTGAGGATTCTAAAGAGGAAATGGGTTTCAAGAGTCATTTCGTTATAGGTTAAATAAAAATGGTGGGAAATATCCAATAGTAGAGGAAGAAGCAAGGAAAGTGTGCAATAAATGATGAATTCTAGAATTCTGCAATTTTATTGAACTTTGCTTATGGAGAGGATAAAAAATTATACAATGCACACCTTCCACCATCTTTAAGCGGAGATACGTATCCCCGAATGAGTGATTAAGAATATCGTATATAAGTATTTTTATTCCTTATGGCGTTATATTGATTAACTGTGCATACCTTTTTTAATGACAAAAAATAGCCGCAGTGAAGTTTTTATTTCGTCTTATTTATATATTTATTTATATTTATTTATTTATATTTATTTATTTATATTTATTTATATTTATTTATTTATTTTTATTTATTTATTTTTATTTGTTTATATTTATTTATTTTTATTTATTTATTTTTATTTATTTATGTTTATTTATTTATTTATTTTCTTTTTTTAATAACCTTTGTTTCTTGTTTGAATATTTTCAATTTCCTTATTTGTTACTTTTTTTTTTTTTTTTTTTTTATTTACCGTTACCTTTTATATATATATATATATATTTTTTTTTTTACTTCTTTCTGTATCCTCCCCAATTTCTGCTACCTGTATATAACACCTTTTTTTTGTTATTAAGAATAACAAACTTTAATCAATTGCCTTCAATTCGGAGGCTACAATTTTTTCAATTTTTTAGTTTATTTATGTGCAATATATATATTCGAGCTGTTTTGTTCACTCTTTTGACGTCTTTCACTCGTTCTTTCTTTTCATCTCTTTTCTTTTCTTTTGACTATTTTTGCTTTTCTTTGTTGAACATTTCTTCGATTTTTAGCACTTTTTGTCGTTTTTCCTTCTTTTTATCTTTAAATTGTTGTTCCTGCGCAATTTTTTTCCTCCTCTATTTTATTTTAAAACACTAATTCATTTCTGTATTTTTAAAAAAGAAGGTGGGGGGGGGAGGAAAACGAAGGCTTAACTTTTTATGAAAAATAAAGAAGTTATTAAATTGTCGTATTGCTCAGACGCTATTTCAATTTTGTGTGATAATGTTGTAATATGTGTGATGATGCGGTTTTATTAATTGACCAGGTTCATTTGCAGTTAGGTTATTCACGTCCCTATAAGTTTGTGTATATATGTGCGTATGTATAAGTGCATATATATATATTTACTTATTTACAGACGTTTTGGCGTAGCCCACTACGCATAAAATTTTTTTTTTTCCCTTATCCCTATGCGCTTTTTTGTATATACATTTAAGTCCTCAAAATAAACGCAAAAAATTACAATAATAAAAGCGTACGGTATAATATATTTGTTTGTTTATCTTGAGAACAATGTGTTAAAACACAAAAAGCTTATATTTGCAATTGTTGAATATAACACATATATAGTATTTTTGTGTCTGCCTTTTTGTCTTTTGCCTCGTATTTCTGTCGTTCCGTCATTTAGACATTTCGTCTTTTCAGCATTCCATGATTTCGTCTTTTCAGCATTCCATGATTTCGTTTTTTCAGCATTCCAACATTTCATCGTTTCATCATTCCTTTACCCCTTTTTTTATACCCCCCTTAAATTTTTCTTTTCCCCTACCAACTTAGTTCATCAAATTGAAAATTATGAATGTTCCAAAATGGCTATTTTGTTTTTGTATACTGCTCCTAGTAGTGGAAAATAATGTACAGAAAAATAATTTTCACATTTTTCTTTTTTCTCTTATTTGTGTGTAGTTTTAAGATATAAAGTCATAGCAGTTGTGCAGCATCACACCGTCAACTCGTTCATGCGTTTCCACATTACTTCTTTACAATTTTATTTTTAGCTTTGTCTTTTGCTCTAAATGTAGTTCTGTCTTTATCTTTAACTTTTGTTTTAATTTCAAAATTATTTTCAATGTTAATTCTAATTTACATTATTATTTTTTTTTATTTTTATGTTTATTTTTTAACCGAATAGGTTTGCAGCTTCAACTTCAATGATGAATTAACGCAAAAAAAATACCTCATTTTACAAAGTATTTTGCTCTTGCTTCTCCTTTTCACCTATCTTTATGGATGCCACGATATGACTTATACGTTTACTCACCCATTCGCATACTCATTCATGTGCATAATAACCCATTCGAATACTTATTCATGTGCATAATAACCCATTCGCATACTCATTTTTTTTTTTTCTTTTTATACAAACAATTCCCCTCTTCAGAATCTTACATGAACTGTAAAAATTATAACGGTTACAGCAAAAAGGAATATACATAATTTAAGCTGCTTTTTTTTATTTTCCCTTTATATCACCTAAAAAATAAACAATGAATTTATTTATTATATATTTTTTTTTTTTTTTTTATACAGTCGTTAATAAAAGAAATCAAAGCCTTAGCTTAAATCATGGAGAACAGGTTTAGAAAAAAGACGAACGCAAAAAAAAAAAAAAAAAAAAAAAAGGAAATACATATATAAAGTGTATGCATATACATTCACATACAAATATTTTTTTTTTCCTAATTATTTTGTAAGTACTGTGATGAAGACCCCTTCTGCAACTATTTCCTATATAACAGTACAAGACAAGAAATACGACTATGCTATGATAAGAAGCTTGTACTAAAGAACCCCCAATACGACGAATTGTAGATACGAACAAACGAAAAACAAAACGAAATATATTTTACCATTAACCATAAAACGAATTATAACGAAATAGCATGTTACAAAAAATAAAAATATTAAAAAAACAAATCAAAATAAAGAAAAAGCAAAACACATACTTGTACAAATGGTTAATTCTTCATAGATGGTTAACAAGTATAAAAGAAAAAGTTTTTGATAAATTATCCCCTTCACTTGTTAATTCTCAAGGGATATGTAATCATAAAGTTGGCAAGTTTTTTTTTAATACATTAAATGAGGCTATAAAGGATGGAAAGGTTAATAAATAAGAAACATTAAAATAATATAAAATAA
The DNA here is from genome assembly GCF_023973825.1 of Plasmodium brasilianum. Taxonomy (NCBI): domain Eukaryota; phylum Apicomplexa; class Aconoidasida; order Haemosporida; family Plasmodiidae; genus Plasmodium; species Plasmodium brasilianum. Next base: position 248,344 of record NC_090123.1, read on the forward strand.
AATAGCTCCATTAAATAGAGGTTAAAACAGGTCATATAACCTTAATAATTTAACATATTATTAACTCTTCGCTTGGGATAATGCATTCCCACATATACACGTACGGATGTGTGTATGCATACATATATACGTACATACATACATACATACATACATACATACATACATACATACATACATACATACATACATACATACATACATACATACATACATACATACATACATACATACATACATACATACATACATACATACGCACGCGTCCAATGAATTGTCAATTTCTTCATACACGCGGGATAACAAAAATATGCGACACCCTTATTAGGAGAAAATGCAGAATTTTATGATATTAAATTTTCAAGCGAATGATAAAACGGGTAAGTAAACATTAAAAGGGAAGCGCAACCGTGTATGTACATGTGCATGTATATATATACATCTACATATATGTATGCATACGCGTGTGTGCGGATACATACGGCCCCGTTCTGATTAAACACATTTCTTGCACTTCAGAAAAAAAAATAGAAGGATATTTCTGTGAAGCGATAGATTATTTTGTTGACAGAGAAGGTTACGTCGTTTTTGACTTTACTAAGTTGGAGCACCCGCATCAGTCCTGTCTAAGAGCAAGAAAGTGTGGACTCAGGGGATCGGTAATAGATAACACATAGAGATAGCTATAGGACGATTGGACGAGTGAACATACGAACATACGAATGAGTGAAGAGAATTGACATGTTGAATTAAACCAATTTTAAAAGAAAAACCCATACATTAATATTAGCAAAAAATGGCTCATGCTATATAAAGCGCTAAATTCGTTTAGCCATATTTACCTTTAAAATGTACCATAACATATAAGTACTAAATCTTCTGTTCTTTTTATAGGTGCAACCTGATGACAGCAAACATGAACAGGGCATCAACCCTGGAGATGTTGTGGAGGTCCACAAATTTTAAATCTTTTGCCATTTTTAGTTTCTTTTTAAATAGCTTTTTTTTTTTTTAATTTTTTTTGTTATATTGTGTTACATTTTATTATATTTTACCATATATATATACATATATATTTTTTTTTTTTTTTCGCTCCACTTTCACTTCTCTACATTTTTCTTCACGCTAAACATGGGTACGCACATAGCACCTAAGAAACATTTAAACACAACATGGCAAAAATATAAACTTGAAATAACTTTGTAGAACTCATCGTAACTCATATGAAAAGACGTGTGCAAAAAAAAAAAAAAAAAAAAAAAAAAAAAGGAAAGCAAATACGTTGAAAGCAAATAAAATTTCTCTTCTTTATTATTATAATTTATGGTAGTATGGTAAAAATGTGTAAATAAAAAATACTGTTACATGAACCTTTTCACATTCTGTACTATTATGGGAAACTTAAATTTTCTCATTAAACAGATGGGACGACAATTTCATTTCTTATTCCTAAGTATGCTTCATATATAAGCGTACCAGAATAAAGCATTAACGAAGAACTTATCTAATACATTTAATTGAGCATGTTCTATAACCCCCTCCCTAAAAGTGGTTTTCCCCTTTTAGTATTTCTAACTAGTCATACTAAAATTTATCTCAAAGTTGCAAACAGCAATGGAAAAAATAAGAAAAAAAAAAAGATACATTTAAAAGACGTCTAATAAGAATTTGAAAATTTTTCATTTTTTTTTTTTTTAATTTTGTGGAAAACCTCTTAATGGGAAAAAAAAAATTCTAACAGCGTTCGACAAACGTGCGTTCATAAAATGTACCTAAAACATAAATTACATACATTATATATGCATTATTGGTACTATATGTATATATATATATATATATATATATATATTTATATATCCATATATTTGCATATACTCATATACACCCGTACTCGTATTATGCTATGCATTTTGCTGATTGCAAAACTTCTCCTTTAGTGAAAAATAAAAGATGAAAATTGTTTTTATTTGAATATTTACAAAAAAATGAGTTAAGCAAAAAAAAAAAAAAAAATATCTTGCCTTTATTATTATCGCAATTACAGTAATTGTGGAAGTCGTCTGTTAATTCATTTAATATTTCAAAATTTATTAACCCGATTTAATGTAAAAAGGAAGATTGAACAAAACATATACTGAGTGTGATGACTGTACCGGAAATATAACGATATTGCAAAGTCCGCGCAGAAAGTATATGTAATGTTTTGTATTAAAAGAAAAAAAAAATTTATAAAAATGGGAGAAAGGAAAAATAAAAATTAAAAGCAGCGTTCATACATAAGCACATGCATATATGTACGTATATGTATGTACATAAGTATTATATAACCACAAAAAAAACAATTTTGACATGTAATGAAATTTATTTTAATAAGGATTTGTATCTAAAAAATAAGAATGTTCCTTTTTTTTTTTTCTTTTTTCATATAAATTGTAATATCATTAAATTAGCGACAAGCAGTAGGCAGAATTGTAGTATGCTTTTAAATATTTTTTTACAAAGCGCAGTTATATACGATCATATGGAGCATCACGTTTTGATTATTTATGCGTTCCGTTCACGTACCTATTCATGTAATAAGCAGCATTAAAATATGTACATATGTACGTATATATGTATATATATATATATACCTACGTTTGCGTAATATTAAAACGGTACAATACAACTCAGATTGCGCCTTTTTTTGTAAATAATACTCCAAAATATCTGCTGCTTCTTATGAAGTTATTTTCTCTCATCAACTGTTAAGGGTGAAGAGGTGAATTTTTTTTTTTTTTTTTTTTTTTTTTTGCCTTTTCCCTTTATTAATAAAAAAAAGCAAGAAAAAAGAAACCACAACTTTTTACATTGATGTGGAACTTTAACACATAAACCTTTTAAAATAAGAAAAAAAAAAATACCATGGTCAAGTTAAAGAAAGTAAGCAAGAGGCAAACCCTAAAACAGAAATATGCCATTATAAAAAAAGTTGCAGCTCATAAGAGGAAATTAAAAAAAATTATAAAAAAAACAAATATTCATAATAGAAGGACTACGAAAAGGTCATTAAAAATTCCAGAATGTATATTTAAGAAAAATATACTGAATAACATAAAATTATTGTCTTTAAATAAAAAAAACAAAAACAAAGAGGAAGAAAAGTGTAAAGAAGTTAAAATAGATTATTATGATGACTGTACTTTGAAAAATGTGAAATATCAATTAGATATGTTATCAAAAGGAGATGAACAGGGTATCCTTAGTGAAAATGTAAACAAATACGCTGCTGACAATTTAAACGACGAGGATCTGTGCATTACGGAACGTTATTCAGAAATATCAACCTTTTATGAATATCTTGAACTAGAATTCTGCGAAAAGATGAAATTATTTGAAAAGGCTAAAGGAAAAAGTTACACGAAGTTAAATGAAAAATATATGTTTATTGATATCTTATTAGAAGTGATAAAAAACTGTGATATACTGTTTTACCTTGTTGATGTAAGAAACCCTTTAATTTATGTAGACAAAGATATAATTGATTTCATACATTTCTGTAAAAAGGAAGTAATAATCGTTTTAAATAAATGCGATTTAGTAGACAATGCAATAATACAACAATGGTTAGTTTACTTTCGTAAAAATTTTATAACAATCCCTTTCATATCTTTTTCTAAGAAATACCCAATCTATTTAGCAAATAATAACAAATCAGCCACAAAAGTATCAGAAGGAAATTTTAGTAATTTAGCTAATGGTAATAGCAGTAAATTATGTATAAAAAATGTTATAAAAAAATTCTTTAACAAACATATTAAAATTACTTACGGTGTTATAGGAAATATATATACAGGCAGAAGTAGCTTCATGCAAACCTTATTAAATGAGTTTAGTTACCCAAAAATTATGCAGAAACATGTGGATATCAACGTTGATCATAACATTAATATATATACAAAACGTGGACTGATTTTAAAAAAAAATTTAAACGGAATTGAGTTAATTAAAAAGTTACATGCACTAAGTCATAAAGAAAAATTAACCCTTTTAAGTGACTTTTTATTAAATTTAAGTGGAAAAAATTTTAAAACTATTTTGAAAATTTTAAATGAAGATAAAATTCTTGATAAGTACCAAAATTCTTTTGTTGGTATTAAACTGGACAAGGAGCAAAAAAAAGAAATTAAAAAAGAAATTATTCAACATCTTTTTCTGTCAGATCAAAAAGAACATTTAAAGAAAGATATTAATTTTGATAATATGAAAAAGTTATACAATAAAATATTTTTAAATAAAGTGCCTTATTACATAATTCCAAAAACGCAATTAACATGTGTGAGTTCAAACAATCACGATGAATATAATATTATCAGACAGTTCGATAACATCAAAGATGAAATTTATCACAAAATTGATGAATTTATATTTTCTCAAAAAAAAAAATTTAAAAATTATATCATTGTCAAAAGTGATATGTTTAATTTTTACAATTAAGTAAGTTCATGTTTTCGTGTCGTATTCCCTCTTTTGTTCATTGAATTTGGATACATATTTTTATTACCCAGGTGAAAACAAAAAAATAAAATAAAATAAAATAAAATAACAAAAGTAATAAATAAAAAACACGTGCATTCATACCAGTTCTGCGCATTTAAATTGTAGGGGAAACTTCTATTTAGTTACGTGAAAGTAGCATACTTTTGTCTGTAAAAACGGGGTACATATCGTACTCCTTATGGCGTTAACATATATATGTTTGTTTATATATTCTTATATATATAATATGTACGTATATATGTTTATGTTCAAAGCCCGTACATCACCTTTAAAACGAATTTTTATGTATGACACAAAACATATTTTTGCAGTTATGTAATTACATAAAGCGGGAATACAACACCTTATTTTTTAAAAAATACGTTATTTGACAAGTGCCATAATGCCATTTTAGCATTTTCCTTTTTTTTTTTTAAACCATTTCATCAAGTTTTGTGTATTCAACGATTTTTACTGCACATATATATATATATATCATATATGTATGTAATCTGAATTCGCTTATAAAATTACTATATATTTCCCCCTGTTTATATATTATTATGCAAGTTCGATTAATTCGTATATCTTAAGTTTATTTCTTAATTTATTTAAAATATTATTTTTTGAAACATTAAAAATTGACTTTTATGTATTATGTACTTATGTACATAAATATCCACTGTACATTCCATTTATTCATGTTAAACAATTTTCGTATTTTTTGAATTATTCGCAGTTCATAGATTAATCTTTTTTTTTTTTTTTTTTTTTACTATTTATTCCCGCTTACAAACCTATACAGCAACTGCATATGTCACAACTTATTTAATTTTGCTTTATTGTGTTTTATTTTTTTTAAAAATACATCATTGTCCTATTTACGCGTTCTGTACAAGAACAGTAAATAAGGGGTACTCCTCTTTTCCATATAACGCAATAGAACTTTGAGGATCTACATTAATTATTATACTTTTATATGAAATTGTTATACGGTTGGGGAAAAGAAGGAAGTTCGCTTAATAAACTATATTCCTCTTAAAATACGATTCAATCTTTCAAAGGATAGTGCAAAAGGTAAAATGATATTTAGGCATAATCATATATAAAGCTGAAAAATAAATATGTACATTTGTACATATATATATATATATATATGTATATTTATATATATATATGTATATTTATATATATATATGTATATTTATATATATATATGTATATTTATATATATATATGTATATTTATATATATATATGTATATTTATATATATGCAAATATATGAATTAAAAATCATTATGATGTCACTGTAATATTAGAATAAAATTTAAAAAATACTACCAGAGTACCAGCGTTTCTTTAATGTTTCCATTTCATTACCAAATTAAAGCATTTTAAATTAGTAAACATAAAAAAAATTTTAAAACATATTTTAAAAAAGTTTTTACCTGTGAATGTTATTTTCGTATGGGACTGTTCCACCAGTATTTATTATGGTCCCATAAATATGTATACATACATATGCTTATTCATACATATATGTAAATACATGAGTTATGTATATGATATGTAATTTCCTTGAGTTCACTTCTTTAAAAGTAAGGTATGCTGTGCAACATGCATACATTATTCAATGATTTAACGTTTGAAAAATAAAAAATATAGCTAGCCATTTTGACAACATTAAAAATTTTAAACATAATAGGAAGAAAAAAAAAAAAAAAAAAAAAAAAAAAAAACTGAAAAAAGTCGAAAAGGTCAAAAACGTAATATACGTGAAAAACGTGGAGAATGTTCACATTGTGTAAAGGTTACAGTGATGACGAAGAGGAAGAAACAAACCTCATTAATACCATTTCCGAAAAGAAAAAATCTCTAGAAGAAAAAATTTCGTATTATAAATTAAAAGGAAAAGTAGAAAGAGGCCATATAACAATATACACGAATTTAGGAGAATTTGAAATAGAATTGTACTGGTATCACAGTCCGAAAACATGTTTAAATTTTTATACATTATGTGAAATTGGCTATTATGATAATTCAATATTTCATAGAGTTATACCTGACTATATCATACAAGGTGGAGACCCAACGGGAACAGGAAAAGGTGGAAAAAGTATATATGGGGAATATTTTGAAGATGAAATAAATAAAGAATTAAAACATACGGGAGCTGGTATACTAAGTATGTCCAACAATGGCCCCAATACAAATTCTTCTCAGTTTTTTATAACATTATGTCCTTTACCTCATTTAGATGGGAAACACACTATTTTTGCCAGGGTCAGTAAAAATATGACTTGTATAGAAAATATTGCGTCTGTCCAAACAACTGCAACTAACAAGCCAATTTTTGACGTGAAAATTTTGCGAACATCAACAGCTGTAAAAGTGGATTAATGAGTGGACGAAGATACGAAATGGTGTAATAAAAACGCAAAAATTGGAACCTCAAAGGAGAAGCACACCATGTGTGCATGCCACAAAATTATTAGCGCCCTCATGCACGCATTTGCGAATGGGCATACATGTATTTATACACATATTTGTATGTATATATATGTATATAATACGTCAAATCTCGAGCTATGTGATAATAATGTATGGATTAATAGTGATATATATTGCTTTCCCTGTTACGGGTTTGCAAGAGTAGCTTATTTCACAATTCTTAATATTTCTATTATTTTTTTCCTCGTAAATTTGTAGTTATGGCTTTATTTCATTCTACTTCATTTAACATCATTTATTTATTTATTTTTTTGGTCATATTTTTATAGTAATTTTTTTAAGTTTGTTCTTTTAATTTTATTATGTGTAAAATTATTTACAAGTTAGGGAAAACAAATTTTAACAAGTTAATTTTTTTTTTTTTTTGTTTTGAATTGCTTTTTTTTTAATTACAACTTAATTTTTAAGCATATATAACACATTTTTGAAAAAGTAACATCAAATAAGCTTTTTTATATAAATTTACTTTTAAACAGTTAAGCTTTTTCTTTCTAAAAAAATATATAATATAAATAATATTGTATGCGTATCCCCTTTTATTCAAATGGTTAAGTTATAAAAACGTAAGAATGAGAATGGACCTCATAAAAATTTAAATTCGCTCAAAAGAAATATACTTTTAAAGGCAAAAGAGGAAAAAAAGAAAAGTAAATGAAGTAAAATAAAATAAATAATAAAAAATAAAATAAAAAAGTTATAATAAAGAGAAAGTAATAAAAACGAAATAATGTAAAATGCGAACAGCAATCCTTTCCTTGAAGCTTTTATACATATGTTGTTAAATTCCTGCTAATAATTCCTGCTAATTTAATACATGTATGTACATACATATATATATATATATATATATATATATATATATAGAACATCTTTGCGCACTTATAAAGAATTACCAAATATTCGTAGTATATATTATTTATTTATAAGCAAAAAAAAATTTACAATTGTGCAAAATATGTATTTACCTGAATTGCTGAATTGCAGACCAATTAGTGAAAGTCGAAAAATTATGTTACTAATATTCACTTAATAATAATCCTTACATATATGAAATGTACATCTTTTCATAGTTTAAAAAATACATAGAAATTCCTCTTTTTCCTTTTTGTGAATTTATATATACATATATGTACGTGTATAAAATGAATAATTAGCAAAATGATAGAAGATGAGAATTTAAGCTTGGAGTCTTTCAAAAAATTAAAGGAGCTGGAAGAAAAATTAAATGAAAAAACAAAAAATAGGGATAAGAAAAAAAAAGATGAAAAAAACTCGGTAAAAAATTTTATGCAGCTTAAATCATTAGAGTATTCATTACCATTAAAATTCAAGAAAAAAATAAAATCCATGAAGATTAACAAACTGAAGGATCTGAAAAAGCTAGCTGTTACTAAAAAGAAGAGATTTTTTATAAAAATATTAGATAATAAAGATATCAAAGGAAAAAAGAAACAGAAATGAAAGGAAGTTGTTAATTAGGGAAGCATAAATGGATTGACAAGGAGCAGTTTTTGAAAGATATGCATTTTGAAGAAATATTTTGCGTATTTTGCAATTTATTATATGCATACGTACGTGTACATACGTTTACCCATACAGATATGCTTTGAATGAGTTTTGTTTTTTTCACGTAACATGATAGCATTTCGTGTATTCGGCATTTTTTCCATTTTCGTATCCATTAATATTTGTAAGTTATTACATATATATATATATATATACATATACATATACATTCATTGCTCACTTATATACCACGTATATGTGAATGGGTTTATATATGCAAGCACGTATGTACGTTCTATTATGTTAACTTAATTTGCATGGGGATATCCTGATATGTCTCCATCCAGTTAAATTTATCGCCATTCAATGGTATAATTTTTCTAGTACTTTTTATTAATTCCTTATCTGAAAAAAGGAAAAAATGATATACAATAAATAACATTTTAAGCGCTCTTTCGCCTTAGTTTTTGGGTGCTTGTGGATTGAGGAACAAATCGCATTAAAACTGTATACACTTCTATCTATCTATATATCTGTCTATATCTATCTATTTATATATATATATATATATATATATATACATATGCATGTTTTGCATTATCTTCTTTCCGCTTAATCATCACAAATTATATTGTAATTCTTTTATAATAACTTATGTTGATAAAAAAGTTATTTAGATCATAGAGGGTAGAGTTTTCAAATTCACTTATGGCTGATAAAATGGTGGAAGAGAATTGCTCAACGTCCTGTGATGAAGAATTAATATAAGACGTGTTTAAAAGTATAATAATATACAACAAATGAATAGAATACAACTAGTGGAAAAAATGGTTAATATAATAATAGTAAATACGAAATGACTTATTTTTGTCAAGTACATTTTATTATTGTCCTTATTCTACCTTGTTCACTAGAACTGTTTTTTCAAATTTTTTGGTTGTCTTGAAATTTATGTTAGCGTCCTCAAAATATGTTAGTGCTACGTCTATGTTTCCCTTCACAATAAATAAATCAAAATTTTGTTTATTTCAAAAGGAACATGTGTGTATACATAAACAAACACACATATATGCACGTATATATACATAAATGTATAACATATGTACATACACACTTGCATATATATACATAACGCACAAATGAGAAAAAAAAGGACGCGTTAACTTAAAATTAATTTTACTCTTAAGAGGACTTGGTCATCTGTTAATAAAAAATTGACCTCCCATGAACTTCTCCACGAACTTGCGCTGAGAGTAGTAAAAGGATTTTAGTTATCCTATATTTTTCAGTTAATATGCGACTTCAAACTCGTTCATTTATAGATATGTTTGTATGTATGTTTGTATGTATGTTTGTATGTATGTTTGTATGTAAGTTTGTTTGTATGTCTGTATGTATGTTTGTATGTATGTATGCATATATATATATGTATATATATATATTTTTTTTTTTTATGTGGTACAATTTTTATCTGTAGAATGAATAAGGTGCATTTTTGTTAATATAAAATACTTGATACATTTTTTTTTTTTTTTTTTTACTGAAAATTCTTTAAATAATATCTGTCACGACATATAATGAAAAAGAGATTAAATCTATCCCCTCGTTTGGAAGCATAAACAGATGAACTACATTTTGAGCTTAATCCATTTTTACATTTTAAATTAACACTGGGATAATTTATTGTTTGCTTCTCATTCCATTTTGAATAATGTGCTTGAAGATATTTCTCTAGTTTTACGCTACACAATTCTCTTTTTCGTTAAAAAAAAAAAAAAAAAAAAAAGTGAATAAACAATTCTGCATATGTATATAGTATGTACATACATGCATTTTCAAAATTTTCACGTGTAAAACCTCCCTGAACCACACATAAAAAATGTGCAGCTTTTTTCTGCAATTTTTGCCCATTTGAAAGGAATACGTTATAAGAAAAGAAGTTTAAAAATAAGATAATCCCTATTTTTTTTTATTTTTTTTTATTTTTTATTATTTTTTTTTTTTTTGCTTGTATGCTTTACTTCACCTATAACTTTCTAATTCTTGGGGGTAGTTCAATTCTTTTAACTCAGTGGTTCCGGTAACTTTCTAATAAAAAAAAAAAAAAATTTTAGTAAAATTGGCAAAATTTTTAAGGCGAATCGTGCACATTACCTACAAGCAGTTATCCACCTATATATATATATGTATGTAGGTGGATGTGGATATATATATGCGCGTATGTTTGTATGTACTCTCTTCAGATGGTTAACAGTAGCTAGTATCTTTAGTTTTGGGTGAACGTATGAGTTGTTGATTTTTGACTGTTCACAAATTATGACCTGCGAGTTTAAAGCATGCGTATGTTCATATTTGTATGTACATGCGTATGCCCCATTAGTACACATATTTCTATATAAATGTCCAGTAAGACAAATTATGCCCGTTTTATTCTACGACCAGCATAATTTATTTTACATGCATATATGCATGTAAGCGTACGTATTCGTTATCCTCGAGGGGAATGAGCACGAAGTTCTTTTCGTTATAATTTGATATGGCATCTTCGATAGAATTTTGGATAGTCGCACTTGACCCAAATAAGGTTTTTATATCTATATAAAATAAGAGCGCATAGGGTATACATAAATTAACAAGTACATATATATATATATATATATATATATATATATATGTTCGTATGTACGGATACGTATATTAATATATATATCCCTGCATGTGCAAAATTCAATGTGCGTTCATATGTATGATAGTTTCATGTATCGATTTTTACAAGTTCTGCTTATCTCAAACCTGAAACCAAGTCATTTATTTTTCCTGGAGGTGAATTCAATAGAACATGTCTAATGAAATTTTTCTTTTCATTTATTATGCTTCCCATTTTCTAGTACTTAGTAAACTCTTTATACTTTACATAAATTAGGATGCTTACATTAAATTTTTTTTATAGTTTAAAAATTTGAAGAGAAAAAAATAAACACTTTAAAATATGGAAAAAAAAAAAAAAAGAAAAAAAAAAAAAGAGCTTCCTATGTTTAATTTCATTCAGTTCTACGTGTAAAATGAAGGGAAACTCAAAGCACCCTTTTTATTAACAAGTAAACATATACGTATGCATATATTTACACACGTACATATACATATATATATATATATATATAAATATATATATGTTTGCGGACTTTCAAATTATGGAGCAAAGAAGATGGACAGGAAAAAAAGCTCACTTAATTCAAATATTACAGCTAGAAAAAAGAAAAAAATAAAAAAACTTTGAAACTTGTACAGACAAAAACTAATTGTTGACCATTTTGGGTATATCAACTTAGAATATCAAATCTTCTTATCTTATTTTTTAAAAAAAAAAATTAAAAAGAAGTGAAAACTTGCATGAAGGCGCAAATATACAATACAAAAAAGAAGAAAAAAAAGAGGAATAAGAGGAAGAATAACGCTTTTATTTTCCTTATTTTCAATTTGCTTATATCACAAATTTTTTTTACGTTCGAAAAAAAAACAATAAAACAATAAAACAAAAAAAGAAAAAAAGAAAAAAAGAAAAAAAGTAAAAAAAAGTATAATAAGCATATACAACTGTAAGGCACAAAAATTATGCATTTGTTTTTTTATAAATTTATTCTTATAATATTCATAGAATATATATATATATACTAGACAGAAATGTACATATTGGATCTTATTATTTTAAATTTTTGTAGCAACATTAAAATATTCCTTATCAACAAGTTCAAGTTAAATTCTGATGAAAAATGTGCTTGCAAATTAATATTATTAAACAAAAATATAAAAAAGCATATTATATAGGCTCGAGGGTATATTTTTAAAAATAAAATGGACGGTAACATGCGAAAAGGGGAACAAACGGAAAAAAGAAAAAACGAAATATTGAAAAAACGAAATATTGAAAAAACGAAATATTGAAAAAACGAAATAATGAAAAAACGAAATAATGAAAAAACGAAATAATGAAAAAACGAAATAATGAAAAAACGAAATAATGAAAAAACGAAAAAACGAAAAAACGAAAAAACGAAAAAATTAATAACGTTAAAAAACTATCTCAATGACGAAAAAATAAAATTTAACAAAAAAAAGAAAAACTCATGCGTGTACCAAATTACTAGATAAATGCACATTATGCACATTGTTCAAACGCATAAAAAATTTTTAAAATGTAATAAATGAAAAACCAAAAAAAAAAAAGGTAAAAACAAAAAAAAAAGTAAAAACGAAAAAAAAAGTAAAAACAAAAAAAAAGTAAAAACGAAAAAAAAATGGAAAAACGAAAAAAAAATGGAAAAAATGGAAAAAATAAAAAAAAAGGAATAAAAAAGAAAAAAATAAATTAGCAATATGTTTGGTTATTGAGACAATCTGAGGTCCACCAAAAAATCGAACTTTATTTCATTTCATATACCATGACAGGAACAAAAAAAAAAAAAAAAAAAAAAATTAGGTTAAATTTATTAAATTAATTTGAATCAAATTACTTCATGTTTGCTTTTATCGGTATGGTTTCCTCCGAACCCTTCTCACTATAATCTTTATTGTAAGCTTTTATAAAATTTATTCCATCTCCTCTTCTATTGTCTAAAGTTGTTGGAAAATAGGTGGAACACCAGTGTGAATGGGTAAAGGTACGTATAAGAACGTGTGAACGCACGAACGTGTAAACATATAAACGTATCGTGTAGGCATGTATATGGTGTAAAGCTGAAGAGAATTTATGCCTACAACGCATGCATGCGATAACAAATAAATACGCAAAAAGTGGCAGAACACTAATACCAAAAGAATTAAGTTCATTCACACAGTCGCTTCCTAACAAATAGAAATGCAAACGCATAAAAATAAAAAAAAATTAAAGAAATTAAAAAAATTACCTATAGGCAAAAACCACAAAAAGGGAGATTCTCCAAAAACCTCTTTCATATTTGAGTATAAACCTTTGTTATAATATTTCTATATATGCGAAGGAATAAAGGAGTTGGCAAATATGTAACCATTGATCAAATGAGTATGTCACTACGCATGCATATGCTCATATGTTCACTCATATATATACATGTAATTACAAATATGATATAGTACATAGGTTATAATTATAATTTTATACATAAAATAAAAAGAAAAAATGGAAGGAAAAAAGGAAGAAAAAAAAAAAAAAGTATTACTGAGTAAGTCTGGTTTTGGTAGCTCGTCTGCTTCTCACAAAACTCGATGGTCGTCATGGCCCTGAGCATTAGCCTTTAAAAAAAAATAATAAAAAATATGCTAGCTATACATGTATATGTAACGTATACATATATACGGGTACGTGGTAAAATGGGGATGCAAGTATACACTAAGTTACTCCTGTATATACAGACTAACCATAAATGAAAAAATAAGAAACATGTAATAACAAGGGCTAGGAACGAGTTTAAAGTTTCTCCAAATAAAAGCAAGAACATCTCATTAAATGCCGTCTACAAAGAGTAAAAAAAAAAAAAAAATTTTTAATTAAAAAAATTAAAGTTATTTAGTCAATTTATTAAACGTGTATTTTTAAAGTGTGCATTTTCAAATTGAGTAGTTCCATGTAGAAACAGTAAACGATTTTAAAGAAGAAGTGGATAAAACAGGTGTAGTAATAATTCCTCCTAAAAGGCATTACTATGGGATAAATTATGTACATAATTCACAAAGTACGGATATATTATGCACATGCAATATAAAATATTCCAAAGTTAGAACAAATAAAAGAAATGTGTTAAAGGATTACTTCTCTATGGTTAATGGCACTTCTAACAGAATTGAAGAGAGTTACTGAAACAAATACCGTTGTAAAACAACAGTAAATTAAAGAAAGCATAAAATATTTATGATTTCTATATCCAACACAATTATATATCCAAGGGCAGTGATGATCCATTTTTAAAATACATTTTCTACAAACACGACAATGATGAGTCCTATCAGGTTTATATTTACAGCACCATTTACAATATCTTCTTTCCCCAGTTCTTTTCTTTTCTAATAAATAACCTTCCATATTTTCTAAATAATTATTTTGAAAATCTTTAAATGCCCATTCTTCTGTATTCGGTATAGAACCAGGTGATACTACTATTGACATAATGTAGTTCACTAAATACATTATTAGAAATATATGAAAAACTGATATCTCAATTATGCCCCTACATGTACCGTTAACGGGAAAAAAAAAAAAAAAATAAAACATGGGTCTACGTATCTACATACAACCACACATTCGCACTCGCATGTGTTTAATGAAAAACTTGCTTCTTTTAGTTTGTTTTCGTTTTCGTATTTTTTTTCATTTTATTATATTACTGTTATACTATTGTTTTATTATTATAATTTTTTTAAAATTCATTCACTAAACTTTCATTAAGCGCACACATACCTTTTCTTGTTATAGTCTATGTACACCTTGTTGTGATTCCTAGATATTAATGGCAAACAGTGATACTATAAAAAAAAAAAAAAAAAAAAATCAAATTGAAATATTTTATATTTACATTTAGACATATTAAACAAATATATAACCTATGTATTTCATTTAAGGCTTCCGTTTTTTGAGTTGCCATTGATACGTATTGGAAAGAGAAGTATATGAATGTATCATCAATTTGTACACACATACATATGTGCATGCTTCCATGCAAGCAAAGAATTACCATTATGTATATAAGGTATATTCCTAGGAGTAGTAAAAATATAAAAAACACAGGTAAAAGACGAACGAATGTATGCTTATTATTTTGAATCGAACAGGACATATCCGTATTATAATTTACACTTAATGCTTCATCTTTTAAATTAGTGGATTGGTCTAACATTGAATTTTCGACCCCTGGTTCTTCTCTTGTGCTTTCCGTTACACTTATAATGCTCTTGTCATCAGAGTCCTTCTTACTCCCGCTATTTTTCTTTTTCTTGTGTTTATTCTTCTGAACGTAAAAGTGGAATGAGATAAGATAGAATAGAATAATACAAAATAGAATGAAATGGAGTAAAACAAAATAGAGTAAAATATAGTATAATATAGTACGATAAAAAAAAAACAAAATTAAAATAGAGGAAGTTTTTTCCCATCATAACATCATTTTAAATATCTTAAATGATCACGTACTGACAAATAACGTAAAAATCAAAATGTGTATTAACTTTAAAGCAAAAAAAATTATATTCAAAAAAAAAAAAAGAAAAAACATCGAAAAAATTGAAAACGTAAGCTTAATGTAGAACGAGCAACAGTAATATTAGTTGTGCTAAATTATAGTAGCTACAATTTGAAAAAAACGAATAAATACACACTATTTCATTTATTTTAATTCATCTTTACATACCTTTTTCTTTTTATTTGTATAACTAGTAGACTCCGTTTTTTCAGATACTGCAGTTATTTTACTATCATCGTCTAAAATATTTTGTGGGGCCTTTTTTCCATTTCCTTTAAACATTTTACGCATTTTATTTTAAAATCAGAAATAAAAAAGAGGACAAGAAAAAACATAATAATATTTCACTAAATTCTATTTACACATAATGTTTTTCTTTTTCTTTTTTCTAGGCTCTACCAACAACATATTACCTAAATTGTGTTTCATGTACTCCCTCTGTTCTACTGCTGTTATAATGTAACGTAATCAATTTCTATAATTACTTTCTCTTAAACGGGTATATAATAATCATATTGTTACCCATATATACATGTATATGTATATATATATATATATATATATATATATATATGTGTGTGTGTTTGTGCGTGTGTTTTCTTCTCTATTATCTGGTTCTAATATTCGTTATTTTGCTATTTTGTTACTTTCTTATTTCCCTTTTCCCTTTTTTCTTTTTTTTTTTTGAGTTTTCAGTTTTCACCAAACAACTAAATAAGGAGGCAAACCAAATGGAGCATGAACAAATAAATACATTTACAGAAAAATAAACAAGTGAGTTAATATACAAACAAATGGATACATTAATGGATAAACAAACAAAATGTTAAGACAGATATTTGTATATACACACATACATATATTTATACGTAAACATATATATTTATAAATGTATATGTATGTGGCCGCACATGTAGTATTTTCCCTAATCTGTAATAATTTCTTCATGCACGAATTACACTTATATAACTATGTGATATTATATCAGACAATACATATATATAAATATAGTACTAACACGCATAAAAGTCTAAAAAAATTAAATGCAATAATAAAAAAAAATAGTTTATGTTAAAAATTACTAAATTCGAACAAAGTAAATGTTTTCTTTTTTTTTTTTTCCCCTTAAAAGCTAGAAAAATTAAAAAAATGATAAAAAAAGAAGAAAAACGAAAAAAATAACGGAAATAAAAATTAAAAAAGGAAAATTTCTTTTCATTTTTTACACATTTATATTATAAATCTTAAAATGGATAATATATATATGTATATATACGTATGCGTACATATGTACATATATATATATATATATATGTAAATTTTTTTTTTTTTTTTCTTGTCTAAATGACTAAAATAAAAAAAGAATGAAAAGAAGAAAAAAAAAAAAAAAAGGTACATATATGCTTATGTATATTTGTTCTAAATACTGAATAAGTTTTTTTTACATATCAATACGAGTTCATTCATTTTCTTTACGTACAAAATCGTTTATTAGTACATTCATACATTATTATATTATTACATGTATATGTACATAGATATGTGCATACAGACATGACTACATATATTTCGGGAGGTCAATGAAAGCACATTTTCAAAATTGTGCGAATAATAAACTGTAAAAAAAAAAAAAAAAAAAAAAATTAAATTACAAATTTTAAGACTCAGTTGTTTGAATTTTTCCTCTGTCACTTAAAAAGGAATGTGCTTGCAAAAAATATACAAAATGCAGTGGAGTTATATGTATGGAAAGCTATACTCAAGATAATGTATATATGTATGTATATTCATGTATGATTGTATATATATATATATATATATATACATTTATGTAAGTTTGTACTCATATGTAATTTTATGCATGTATTATATATATGTATATGCGTTGGACAACTCAGTTAAAAGAGCTGAACATTATACAAAGTAAAACAAAGAAAGACGTTGTCTTTTTTCTATTTTTAACGTGATTATATTTTATTTTCTGTTATTAATGACAAAAAATCTAAAAATTAACCAAGTAAAATGTTGTTCTTTTGTATTTATCAATTATAAAAAAAAAAAATTACGAAATATTTTCACAAAAATAGTTGTTTTGTAGTTCTGTTGTCTTACTGTTCCACCGTTTTATTGTTTTTTTTTTTTTTTTTTTTTTTTTTCTTTAAGCACATAATATATGTTGTATAGCTTTCAATGTATTTTATCAAAAAAAAAAAAAAAAAAAAAAAAAAAATTACAGTCTACCAATATATCATGGTTGTAATAAATATATATTTATAAATATATATATATTTATATATATTTATATACATGTGAGTAGTTCACCTTTTCCTATTTTTAATTTGCATTAGAATTTTTTCCTTATATTTTATCAGAAATAGAAACAATTTCTCTTTTATTTTATTTTATTTTATTTTTTGTACTTTGTAGAGAGGATATACATTAACCAAAAAAAAAAAAAAATAAAAGAAAAGAAAAAGCATTGTTAAAATTGTAAATTAATGCACACATGAGCATTTAAAAAATAATGTCATTTAATAAAATTTTAAACATCATTTCCTTTTTTCAATATCTTTCTATTATATATTTTTGGTTCATTATTAAGAAAATTCCAGTCCATTCTGTATTTATTTTATCAGTTGGTGAATAATTTGTTTTTTATTTTTATTGTTATTTTTGCTGCTATTTTTGCTGCTATTTTTGCTGCTATTTTTGCTGCTATTTTTGCTGCTATTTTTGCTGCTATTTTTGCTGCTATTTTTGCTGCTATTTTTGCTGCTATTTTTGCTGCTATTTTTACTATTATTTTTACTGTTATTTTAATTGTTAATTTATTTTATTTTTTTATTGGTTT
The DNA here is from genome assembly GCF_023973825.1 of Plasmodium brasilianum. Classification (NCBI taxonomy): domain Eukaryota; phylum Apicomplexa; class Aconoidasida; order Haemosporida; family Plasmodiidae; genus Plasmodium; species Plasmodium brasilianum. Next base: position 266,939 of record NC_090123.1, read on the forward strand.
TGATTTCTCTTTTTTTCCTTTTTCACAAATAGACAATTTAACATCCCTGGGAAAAAGACATTACACCTACTACACAACAGATTTACCTTAAATTGAAAATAAAACATAAATAAGTCGGAAGTACTTGGTTTCACTAAGGTATTATGTGAGATTTAATTATGTGGTGTTTCTTTTCTATACTGCAAAAGGAAAAACAAGAAAAAAAAAAAAAAAAAAAAAACATGGCACAAATAGTTCAAATAAATTAAAATAAAACAATGGCTCATTGCATATGATATTTTAAAATAGCTTGCTTCCATCAAAGCGAAAAATACTTTCTGTTCTCATATTTTATTTATGTGTATTTTAAATTTGAGGATATAGAATTTTGCACTTTTATTAGCTTTTTTCATCCATGTATACATAACTCTTAAAAGGAGGTATTATATACATATATCATATATATATCACGAATGTATATTTGTATGCCGTGTATGTAACTTCATGACATGTATGTAACTTCATGACGTGTATGTAATTTCATGACGTGTACGTAACCTTATGACGTGCACGTAACTTTATGATTTGTACATAACTTTATGATTTGTACATAACTTTATGATTTGTACATAACTTTATGATTTGTACATAACTTTATGACCTGTACATAATTTTGAGAACATGATAACTCGAAACACTGTAGCTATAAACACCTAAAACTGCATAACGAAAAATGCTGGAACATAAGAACTAAAGACAATTCTTTTGTACTATATGTAATTAATTGGCCAACTAGAAAGATATTTTGACGAATCACAGAAGTTAGATATTAACATATATATATACATATACATGTATATGTACATTTGTTCCTCAATTATCATTTTGAGTGTTGTCTTTTGAAGAATAGAAAAAAATAAACATCGTTATACGATACATCATTTATTTTATATCCGGATATGCCATTTTTTTTTTTTTTCTTTCTTCATTTTGGAATAATTTATTAAATAATACTTATTTTGCATTTACATCCAAACGGTAAGTCAAACATTTAAAGGACAACCATGGCGCTCAAGCCATATGTGAAATATTATAAAAAACAAAAGTGAACTATAAAAAAAATACCTTCTCAAACCTCATTTTTATTATTTTATTATTTTATTTTATTATTTTATTTTATTATTTTATTTTATTATTTTATTTTATTATTTTATTTTATTATTTTATTTTATTATTTTATTTTAATATTTTTATTTTAATATTTTTATTTTAATATTATTAATTTAATATTTTATTTTATTTTTTTGTTTTGTGTCGCCATTTTCCGAATAAGCAATTAAAATGAAAATAAAGCCAAAGTAGGAAAGGGAAAAGATGGAGGATCAAGTTAACAACAGCGATTCTCTTCTATCCTTTTCTTTAGAAAAGGAAATTTCAAATTTGTATAAAAAAGATGATTATATGAAACACTGTCTTGTTAGAAATAATATAGAGCCAATAGCATTAGATGATGAAGTTCATATTTTAAAAAGGGAGGAACAAAAAACATTTAATTTAACAGATATTTTAAAATCACTAGAAAATAAAAAAGAAAATGATACGGAAAAATCTGATGTTATTTTTCCAGAATATGTGGAACATAGGCAAGTTGAAGAAGATATAAAGGAAGAAGTGGATAGAATAAATAATGGTGTATATTTACACGAAGTTAATATAATAGATAATTCATATTATGATTCTTTCTCTGATAACTTATATGATACTTATTCTAATCCAATAAACATAAAAGGTGATATGTACATAAAAAATATTGTACATTTTGAAGATCAATCTCCATATAATTCTTTGTATGATATATATAAAGTAGAATGGTTTTTAGGCTTAGATATAAATGATAATCGGATACATGAAATTGTACCTATAAGTCAAGGAATGTGTTTTCAAATTCCTTTTGAATCCTTAGGGAAATATATTTTTTGTAAAGCATATAGACGTATATATGTAAATTCTTGTATTCAAAAAAAAGAAAAACATACAGTCATAGATCCTCACACTTTGAATACTAAACCTGTTAAATTTAAAGCAGATCCAGAATACGTAGAAAAATATGCAATTACAAATAAAGGTCCGGTTTTAATTTCTATAGATATTGCTTTTAAAATTTTAACTTATTTATGTACTAATCATTATTCTACACAAGTAATTATTGAAGATCCTTTAGAAAATTTGTATAAGTTATCTAATTCTTCATCTTCAGATGATGACTGCACAATTACAACGGACTCCAACACTATAAATGAACAAAATAATTATCAGCAGTTTGTCGCTACTTTATCGGTGCATTTTAATGAACTGAAATTTTCCCTTGTAACTGCTTATGCTAACAACGAAAGAGGGGAATCGGGTAGGCATACGAATAATGTGCAGAGTAACGAAATGGCAAACCAAATGATAAATCAGAAAAAAGAAAATGTTCAAACTAAATTTTTCGATTTGTTTAATTTCGTTGGTAATGACCCTGCTTTGACACTATCAGACAGTGGAACTATGTATGGTCACTGTACATACGAGTTAGATGAAAAACGAGTAAATCAAAAAGGTAAAAGTGGAACAATAAAAGGGAAAATAAAATATACAAATGGACTGGAGCAGGACAAAATAAAATATACAAATGGACAAGAAGACGAGAAAATAAATTGTAAAAAGGGTAACACGAAAGAATCTCGCACAGATGAGTTCGTCTTCAATTTACATGAACTGGAGTTCCGACTTTCTAGTAAAGAGGACTGCATAGTAATAAGTATTGCAAGTAATTTACAAAAATCATTCAAATTTGTAAAATATAAGATGCTAACTATCAAACCAGTAGACAAAAACATTTCTGTAAGTGATTTATGGGTCATATTACTAGCTTTTAAATCTGCACGTTCATATAAAAAAATTTTTCAAAAATATTCAAAGAGAATATACACAAATACGAACATTTCGTTTGTTCAGCATATGATAAATAATTACTTAATTAAATTAAATGTAAAAAATGTAAGTGGGACTTTGCCGTTTCACAAAATAAACACAATATTCAACTAGACGCAATGAAAAACGACAGTGCGTAATTTACAGAAGTGTAATAATGAGCAGCGCGCTGTTAAGAAATGGGGGGATGGAGAATGATTTTACACACACACATATATATATGCATGTATACGTATGGGTATATGTATAACTAGCTGAAGCCGTTGCACATACATCACTGCTATATAGCATAATTAAATACATTTCCCACAATACCGATTATATTGTTTTGTTGACCGTTTTAAACAAAAGGATAAAATGATTGAGTAAAAATAAATAAATACAAAAATATATGCAACAAATCATTTTAGCTTTTTTTTAGTATGGGTGCATGGAAATATTTATATATGCGTTGCTTTAAATCGTGGGAACGACAAAATGACAGCGTATGCAATTTTTCAATTTAAAAAGAAAAATTAATAAAATAAAATACAAATTTTACTCTTCCTATTTATCCAGAATTCACATTTTGCCCTTTTTTATTACATATACATATATATATATATATATATGTATGTATTTTTTTTTTTTTTTTGTTCTATTTATACCTTTTTTTGTATTGACCATAAAGGCTTTTAAGAAGTTAACTAATTAAACCCGTTACTTCACAATACTTTTTAAGCTATTTTATATGTTCTTCCCATGTACTTATGTATACCTATAATATACTCATAGAATTGCACAAATATAAGTAAAAACAAACATATGAATATACATCTATAATTAACTAAAAATGAGAAAATAAAAACTATACACCACTGTACTGTATATTGAAAAAAGAATTTTTTATTTTTATCAAAGCGTGTTACTTTGTTGGAAAAAAGTAGTAATGTGCTTTATTAAGGGAGAGTTACAAATTACGTTTTACTTTGCATGACTTGTACATATGAATATAGATACTCAATATATATATATATATATATATATGTATATATGTATGTATATATGTATGTATATATGTATGTATATATGTATGTATATATGTATGTATATATGTATGTATATATGTATGTATATATGTACATATGTACGTATATGTTTATATACTTTTGCGGGTGATGGGAAAGATATATGTTAACTCTTACTCAATTTTATATTCTACGTTTTTATGTTCTTTTTTACGTATTGTAAAAAAAAAAAAAAAAAAAAAAAAAAAACTAGGAAATAGCTTTACTTTTTGTAACTAATCGTGTTCTAAATGTAAAAAGAAAAAAAAAATAAAACGTAGATAAAATTCCTGTTTAAGCAAAAAAGGGTATTATAAAAATATAAGTGCTACGCAAGGGATAAAAAAAAAAAAAAAAAATTTATATTTATATATATAATATTATGCATACCTATGTGAATACTTTTTGAGGACGTAGGGATACGAATAATGCAAACAAGTTCTTTTATTTCAATAAATGAATAAATATCCGTACATCAGTACATATATGTGAGAACATATATATATGTATAAATAATAAATACATATTACATAAACTTATATATGCTTAATAAATACGCACAAAAAAAGCGTCGAATTGATCAATTATTAAAGAAAGCACCTCCCAAATAAATGAGTTACATTTTGAAGAAAAGGTTTACAAAGAATTAAATCGAACTATCGTATCATTTTTAATTTTATTTCATTGTATTATATTATGTTTTATTTTTCTTCATTTTGCTTTATTTTGTTTTTCTTATTTTCTCAATTTTGGTATTATTTTGAGAAACAGGCAGATATTTTTTAATTTTTTTAAAACACCCACACTTTAGCGATTTTAAAATTTGAAAAAAAGGAAAAAAAGAGCTGAAACGGTAAAAAGGAAAAGCGAACGTATATCAAATAAAGCAGATAAAGTAGTCAAAGCAGTTATAGCAGCTATAGCAGTAGTAGCAGTTATAGCATTTATATAGCAGCTATAGCAGTTGTAGCAGTTATAGCGGGGAAGATATAAGAGATAAGGACGAACCTGCAAACGAGTGGTAGAGAAGGAATTAACGGAATGGAAATTAACAACAGAAGTGATAACGATCAGTCCGTTTGGGTAAACAAAATATGTCCCTACTTAGATCCGCACATGAGTCAGATCATATTGGGTTGGCTCAAGGAAAATAAGGTATGTACAAATGGAAAAAAAAAAAAAAAATTTCCATAAGGATGTTATTTATATGTGAGTGCAAGTACGCTTGTGTAAGTGTATGCATTTATGCATATGGGTGTGTGCATATGCGTATATGTATATACGTATGTATTTATGTATGTATAGGTGTATGCATGTATGCATGTGTGTGTACGTATTTGTGCGCACAGAACTCTGACGTATTCTTACGCGTGTTTCTTTTTTTTCTTTTTTTTTCTCACGAATCATAACAGTTTCTGGACGAGTTGGAGTTAGAGAAAAATCTGAACACCCTGAACGAGGGGTGCGAAAAGGAAATAGCGAGTATCGAAATTGAGTTTACAAACCGAAACAGAGGAGTAATATCAAATTGTTTAGACAGCTTAGAAATAGAAATAGAAGAATTTCAAGAAGCTATGAATGATTATAAGAATGACCAGATGAATAAAATAGGAGGTTCAGTTGAAAAGAAAAGTATAATGGCATTACGTGAATGGTGTAATGGTAATGCTGCAGATAAGAGTATCAATAATAATAATATTAGTAGCAATAGTAATAGTAAAACATACACATTTTCGGACAATATTGACGATAAAATATTAAAATTAAGTAGGTACTACTACCAGAAGAAAGATTATCAAAAGAGTAAACAACATTTATTATTGTATATATTGAACATATCGGAAATAGTAATAAACATAACGGATTCACCTAAAATGAGAGTATGTTATTGGGGTATTATTAGTAATATTATAAATAGCTTTTTTCAAAATTTAAATAATGATGAATATTTATTTTGTAAAAATGAAGAGGATAAATTCGTTTTAAAAGAAGAAATAATAAATGAGATAAATGTATGTGTAGAAACAATAGTAAAATTAAGTCAACTATTAATTAAAGAAAAGGTAACAAAGAATGAAATAATTCTACAAAGAAGTTGGTTAATACATTGGTCTTTAATATTAATATTTCATTTCTTTTTGTATGTAATATATGTAAAAAATATATATCCAAAAAGTAATTCATTTTCTATGTTACAAGATTGGTTTATTGATGAAAAAAATTTATCTATTCTAAATATTATATGTCCTCATATTATTAGGTATTATTGTGTATATGCAATATTTTATAGAAATAGAAAAGATCATTTTGAATTAATTATGAATACATTAAATTTATTAAAACCAAAATATACCGATTCATTTACTTCTTTATTAGTATCAATTTTTACGGACTATGATTTTAATATGGCACAAAAATGCATTGCACAAATAGGCTCTTTATGTGAACAAGATGTATTCTTATTTAAATTAAAACCATATATAGAAGAACAAAGTCGATTTATTATTTTTGAAACCTATTGTCGTATACATAAATCAATAAATATAGATATGATAGCAAACAAAATTAATCTCCCAAGAGATGATGCTGAAAGATGGATTGTTAATTTAATTAGAAATGCTAAATTAGATGCAAAAATTGATAGTGAAAAGAATTGCATTGAAGTATCCACTACGTTACCTAATCTATATCAACAAGTTATTGATAAGACACAAAACCTTACCATGCGATCAAACTTTCTTGTACAAATCTTGAACAGATCATCATCAGATGAACATTTCCAAAAAAATACCAGGTTCAAAAATAAAAATGAAAAAAATAAAAACACCAAGAGAAATAAGCAATACAATCATATGTACAATGCCAACAAGTCTTCTGGCAAGCTCGTTGTTACCAGCATGTAGGTAAAGACGACTATATAGGAAAGCTGCGCATTGCTGTGGAAGTAACACATTCGTTTCGTAGTTGTACTATTTTTACTGTCCCTTTGGCATGGTACTATAACATATGTATTTCCTTTTTTTTTTTTTTTTTTTTTTCCCAAACTCATATGTTCTACCACTTTTCTGCAAGTATTCATTAATACTATTCCACAGCATGCATAGGAAAACACGAATAGGTTATTATCAAAACGGGACAACGTCAAAATAGAAAAATAAAAAAACTGATAATACCTAGGGTCCCTTAACCACCTTTCACTTAGCGTAACATAGCTTCATTTTGTTCATCTTATATATAGTAACGTCTTTAGAAGCACGTACGTGTGCACATACATGTTTATCATACATGTACATATATGCTTATGTGCCTTTGTATATATGTACATATATATACATATACACTTGTGTATACCTGTATACATATATACATGTATACATATTCTTATTTGTAGACTCTTTATTGCACTTTTTTTTTTTTTTTTTTTCCTTTTTTCCATATTCCTTTTACAATGCCTATTTTTTTTTTTTTAAAATAAAAAACCAAAAATATTTTTTAAAAATTTTTGAGAAATGAAAATTAAACTATACGAAAATATTTCCCCTTCATATGCGAATTATTTAGTGCCAATAATGTATAAGCATATATATATATATATACACATATACATGATACATACATGGTACATACATGGTACATACATGGTACATAATGGTACATGCACACTTAAACACTTGCTTTCGTACACAAATACATAACCTCACAACACTTTTTCAAAAATGAGGAAAGCTAGGAATATTTAATGCTACACGTACGCTTATTTTAACGTAAGAGTTTAACGTCTTTCACTTATAACACGAGGATAAGTACATACAAATATACAGTATATACAATACGTACACGTATGTACTAATATACCCACGTTTACAATATTATATTTTTGTAAGAAGGTAACAAGCGTATGTACTCAAATTTTTTCTGGCGCACTTGGTTTTTTTTACTTTTTCCTTTTCAATTTATTATATTTCATTTTTTATATTATATTTGATTTTTTTTATTATATTTCATTTCTTTTATTATATTTCATTTCTTTTATTATATTTCATTTCTTTTATTATATTTCATTTCTTTTATTATATTTCATTTCTTTTATTATATTTCATTTCTTTTATTATATTTCATTTCTTTTATTATATTTCATTTCTTTTATTATATTTCATTTCTTTTATTATATTTCATTTCTTTTATTATATTTCCTTTTTTTTATTATATTTCATTTCTTTTATTATATTTCCTTTTTTTTATTATATTTCCTTTTTTTTATTATATTTCCTTTTTTTTATTATATTTCCTTTTTTTTATTATATTTCCTTTTTTTTATTATATTTCATTTTTTTTTTTTTTCTTTTTCATATGCACAGTAAAAAGTGTATACAAAAAAAAAAGATTTACATATATCATTCCGTGCATGTATGAAGGGAAGAAAATATTTCACTGTGATTAGCATAAAATTCAATTTGATAAAATTCAATTTGATAAAATTCAATTTGATAAAAAGGAATTTGATAAAAAGGAATTTGATAAAATTGACGTTTCGGAAGAGTAAAATGTGGTGAACGTCCGAAAAAATAAGGAAAACTAAAAAGGTGTTGAAGAATTGTACATGATCATATATTCTTACATATACATAAATTTATATATACTCGCTTTCGTTATGCATATTTTTTTACACGATTCTTTTTGTTCATAAGAAGAGTATACATATATACGATGCGGCATTATTTCAATCTGCAAGGAATAAAAAAAAAGGAAAGAAAAACGGAATAGAGAAAAATAAGAAAAACGGGACAAAAAAAAAAAAAAAAAAAAAAAGAAGAAAACTCCTCCAGAATTACCCCCTTTTCTGTTTACCATTTTGAGTTGATAAAAATGGAAGAAAAGTAGTAACATAACAGTACACATGAAAATGAAAAACAAAGAATACTGCCACACAAAATTCATGATCATATATCTAAGAAAAATTGCCCATACATGTACATGCAAGGTATATTGTGCGTATTGTAAGGGTAGTATACATTGTACGTATTATGCGCACTGTATGCACAGTACGTAATATATGCCCTTTTGTGTATTTATAGGGGTATATTTATTTGTATATATATGCATACCTTCTGCGTTTTAACCTAATTTTTTTGTGCTTGTCAATTCGTCCGCAGCTTGCGAACATTTAAAGGCGCTTGTATGTATGTACCCATTAGTACGCGTGGACATATATATGTACATGCGTTAACGCGGGTATATATGTTTTCATATGTGTTTACGCGGATATATATATGCACATACATTAGCGTGGATATATATGCACCCGAACGAGCCCGGCTGCACGCGCTATTAGTCCAAACATTTTAGCGAACAATTCCGCAAAATAATGTCAGACCTACGCTATTTTCAAACAACTAAGAAGGGGGAGATACACGAGCTGAAGGAAGAATTGCATTCATCCCATAAAGAAAAAAAAAAGGAGGCCATAAAGAAAATCATAGCAGCTATGACTGTTGGTAAGGATGTGTCGACTTTATTTTCAGATGTTGTAAATTGCATGCAAACATCAAATATAGAATTAAAAAAGTTAGTGTATTTATATGTAATAAATTATGCAAAAGTGCAACCCGAGCTAGCTATTTTGGCTGTTAATACTTTTAGAAAAGATTCTTCTGATCCAAATCCCCTTATAAGAGCACTAGCCATAAGAACTATGGGATGTATACGATTAGAACAGATAACTGAATATTTAATAGAACCTCTTAGAAGATGTTTAAAGGATGAGGATCCATATGTGCGAAAAACAGCAGTTATATGTATAGCTAAATTGTACGATATTTCCCCAAAATTAGTAGAAGAAGAGGGTTTTATAGAAACCCTTTTGAATATTCTAGATGATAACAATGCTATGGTAGTAGCTAATGCTATCATTTCTTTAACTGACATATGTGAAAATTCAAATAAGAGTATATTAAAAGATGTAATAAATAAAGATGATAATAATGTAAATAAATTATTGAATGCTATAAATGAATGTGTTGAATGGGGACAAGTGTTTATATTAGATGCATTAGTACTATATGAACCTAAAACTAGTAAAGATGCAGAAAGAGTATTAGAAAGAATTTTGCCAAGATTATCGCATGCAAATTCCGCAGTTGTGTTATCATCTATTAAAGTCATTTTAAGTTTATTAGAAAGAATAACAGATAAAGAATTTATAAAAAATGTACATAAGAAATTAAGCCCATCATTAGTTACATTACTATCAGCAGAACCAGAAATACAATACATAGCACTAAGAAATATTAATTTAATTACTCAGAAATTACCAAATATGCTTACAGATAAAATTAATATGTTTTTCTGTAAATATAATGAACCGGCTTATGTGAAAATGGAAAAGTTAGATATAATCATTAGACTCGTGTCGGATAAAAATGTAGATCTAGTTCTTTACGAATTAAAAGAATATTCAACAGAAGTAGATGTTGAATTTGTAAAAAAGAGTGTTCGAGCTATTGGCAATTGTGCAATCAAGTTACCCCAATCAAGTGAAAAATGTATAAACATTTTACTAGATCTAATAGATACAAAAATTAATTATGTCATTCAAGAATGTATAGTAGTAATAAAAGATATATTTCGAAAGTATCCTAATAAATATGAAAGCATTATAACAATCTTATGTGAAAATTTAGAATCATTAGATGAGTCTAATGCTAAAGCTTCTCTAATATGGATTATAGGAGAATATGTGGAAAGAATTGAAAATGCAGATGAACTAATTGATTCATTTTTAGAAAATTTTAATGATGAACCATATAATGTACAGTTACAAATACTAACAGCTAGTGTTAAATTATTCTTAAAATGCTCAAAAAATACCAAAGATATTATAACGAAAGTACTGAAATTATCTACTGAAGAAAGTGATAACCCTGATTTGAGGGATAGGGCATATATATATTGGAGGCTGTTATCAAAGAATATAGATGTAGCAAAAAAAATTGTATTAGCTGAAAAACCTCCTATTCAAGAAGATAATAAAATTACTGATATAAAAGTATTAAATAAACTAATTAAAAATATATCCATGCTTTCTTCCGTTTATCATAAATTACCAGAAACATTTATTGCAAAGAGGACTAACTACGCATTGCAAAATAGTAAGCATGCTCATGATAACGATGACGATCGTTTTGATCATGATAATTGTAGTGATCATTGTGGTGACCACTACAAGGGCAAGTACAATGACAAGTACATAGGTCATTACAATGACAAGTACAACGACCACTACAATGATAAGGGTAACGACTTTAATGTTTTAAAGATGAAGAAACAGATTGAGAGAAAAAAATATGATAGCTATTCTAGTGATAGTAGGAAATCAAACCATTCAAAATCGAGTAGTGAATCTTATAATAATTCATCAGATGATGATCCAAATGATGAAAAAGGCAATCCAGATGATAGTAAAAAATCGATAGATTTAATTGGTTTAAATGAAGATCATATTTCCAATAGTAAACCAAAGAGAAATGCACCTCCTGTCAAATTAGTTCAAGTATTATCCCCAGAGGATACTGGTTTAAAAGGACAAACAGGCTTGTCTATCCTCTCATCCATAAATCGAATTGAAGGTGAGAAACCATTTCTTTTTTTTTTTTTTTTTTTTTTCTTACGCTTACTGTGTTTTAGCTAACCAAATATGTGTTCCGAACGAAGTGAAAAAGGAGGTCCCATTTTTACGACACGGAGCATTTTACCGAATTTTGAGCTTATTGTGCTTATCTTGGGCTTGTTTTTCTCCCATTTTTTGCTCATTTTTTGCTCATTTTTTGCCCATTTTTTGCCCATTTTTTTTTAGGAAAAATTCAGTTAAAAATAGCCGTGACAAACCAAACGCCCAATATGTTGGTTGTCTCAGGAGTTCAGATAAACAAAAATTCGTAAAGCCAAAACAAAAGAGAAAATGCAATTACTCGTTTTAGTACATGTGCCGATCACAGTGATATATGCTCTTTACTAGATGTCTGTCAGATTTGTTTGAGCAGCCCTTTGAACTATGAGATTATGACGAATAGTTTAAGGCCCTTTTTGTTTTACTTTTTGTTTTTTTTTTCATTTCCTTTTTTTCATTTTATTTTTTTACTTCTCCTTTTTTTACTTCTCCTTTTTTTACTTCTCCTTTTTTTCATTTCCTGTTTTTTCTCTTCCCATTTTTATTAGATTTGGTTTATCCTCGCCGAACAACCTGGACATACTGAACATTTCCCTAGGGGAAACGAAGGGTATACAGCACAAATGCACAAGGGTGTCCGTAATTGCTGCCATGCGGAATTGAACACCTTATTTGGAGGAAAAAAGCGTGCAGATCGTTATTCATTTGTTACACGGAACGATGTTCGTCTGTATATAAAGCCATTTTTTATTATTTTCATTTATTTTATTTTTTTCTTTTTAGAAATTTTAATGCTGTTACTTCCGAACATGCTGAATTCCAACACGCCACCATCAACTCCTTTGTTCTTGCAGGTGCTCAAAAAAAAAAAAAAAAAAAAAAAAATAGTACTATTGGTAATAATAGCAGCAGTAGTAGCTACAGTGGTAGTTGCATTTGACAGATGCGCGTGAAACTGCCCCTTCAGACTGAAGAGCTCCACAAAGGAGGGGTAATATATGTGTTTAATTTCTGAATGAACATTTTGTTTTTTTATCTTTTTTCCTGTAGGTTGCCATAAGAACGAACATAGACATATTCTACTTCAACGTGCCCTACGACATTTTTATCGTTTTTGTGGAAAATTTTAACATGGAAAAAGATATCTTCAAGAAGAAGTGGCAGCTGATAGAGGACTCAAAGGAGGTACTTGCATGCCCATTATATGTTTCATGCGCACATGTGTATATGCATATATATGTACACACTATGTGTGAAAAACCCTTCATACAACTCCCCCCTCCCGCAGCAAATTTTTATATACATATTTTTTTTTTTTTTTTTTTTTTTTTTTTGAATTCCCCTTCTTAAAACCTGAAATACATACATAGAGCGTACTGATGGCGTCAAGTCCTATGGTTATTACATCTGACATTTTAATAAAGCGGATGAAGATTTTTAATATTTCTTTAATAGCTAGGAGAAATTTAAATAATATGGTATTATATTACAAACACGAAAGGAACGAAAACCTGGGCTTTTTTTTTGTTCCTTTAATTGCATATGCCCGTTGTGTAAAAGTGTATCTGCTCGATATTGTCCATTTAACTACTTACATATAAACTACATACACATACATACACATACATACACGCACATACACGCACATACACGCACATACACGCACATACACGCACATACATACGTACATACATACGTACATACATACGTACATACATACGTACATACATACGTACATACATACGTACATACATACGTACATACATACGTACATACATACGTACATACATACGTACATATATATGTACCTACACATACATAACATATATATGATTACATGTATGTATATTTCCCATTCCCTGCCTTTCAGGAACTATACTACTTTGCCTGCATAACGACAAACAATTTGGTTATACTTAGTGAAGTCACTATCCAGCCGGAAAAGAAAGTTGTTAAGTTATGTGTTAGGACTGATTCCGCATCAGTGGTAATAAAATTAATTGTTTTTAGTTTATCATTGATACTGTGCACGTACATGTACATATACGTATATATATACACATACGTATACTTATACGTATACATTTACATGCATATTTATACGTAATCATATGTGTATACGGCAATCCTTTTAACTGGAAAAAATTGATGTCATGATTTATATAACATATGAACAGTTCATAATTAAAAAAAAAAAAAAAAAAAAAAGAATTATTTCTTAGTAAACATTTTGACTCATATATTTTTTCATTACATTATTACAGATACCACTGTATAAATTGCTCTTTATCAAAGCCTTCTCACTAAGCGTAACTCAGACATGACTGATCCTACAATGTGTGAAAGCAAAATAAAATCCAGCAAGTTTTATTTTTTTTTTTTTTTTTTTTTTTTTCCTTCCATTTTTTGTCGTATGTATCATGTTGTAGTGTATAAAATTTAAGTATTCACATTTTGTACCGCAAACATGCTATCATTTTTGTTCCCTACCCTTTTTTATAAATGCTTTGGTTGTAAATAAATATCAATGTATGCACGTATGTACGACATGTGCACATGCATATGTTCTTTACACATAGCGTTTTGGTATATCCCGCGCCCATCTGTTTTTTCTTTTATGATAAAATAATCGAAATAAATTTTTTTAAAATCTAGTTTTTATTACACCTCAAGGTTTTATTTTATTTTATCATACTTTATCTTACCATATTTTATTTTATCATACTTTATTTTATCATACTTTATTTTATCATACTTTATTTTATTGTATTTTACCTCATCAGACTTTATTTTATCGTATTTTACCTCATCAGACTTTATTTTATCGTATTTTATCCCATTTTATCCTTTTTCTTTTTTATTTTTCAATGGAAGTTTCCCATTTTCGTAATTTTATTACAGTTGGTAAACTTTTAACGAAGCTCATATATATATCATACAAGCGATAAATGAAATAAGCACAGATAAGCACACGATTTGATGTGAATATGTATGACTATTCTCTTTTTAAAAAAAATGAATAAAATAAAATAAAAAAAAAAAAAATAAATAAATAAAATAAAAAAAATGAATAAAATAAAATAAAATAAAAAAAAAAAAATAAATAAATAAAATAAAAAAAAAGCATAGATTACGGAATTACCAAATTACAGGATAGCAATATAACAAAATGACTAACCAACGTGAAGTAGTAATGTAATGCCATTACCACAATTTTCAGAGATAATATAAATTTTGCTCATGTTTTATTATGCAAAATAAAAGATATGCATTATAACGATCAGTTCAACAGTGTTTAAAAATTGTGCATAACGACACTATAAGGTACAATGAACACATACCCGCATACCATTTAGTCAAGAAATTACAGAAATAAGCTTTTTTTAATTTTTTTAACATGTTTTTCTTTTCTTTTTTTTCTTTCTTTTTTTTTAAAATATTTAAATTTTTTGAGAAACAGCATAAGATATATATACATACATTTTGTTAAAATTTTTTTTCCGGATTTTTGGTAACACAGTTAAACGTGCTGCAAGTAAAAAGCTCCTTGATGAATGGACATATATATTCATTTACGCACATATATACTTATATAATAATATATATATGCAATTATAACGTATGTTGACTTTAATTTATGTATGTATGTACACAATTTTCCATATCTGTTCATATTTGAGCAGCTTATATGTTTCTCTTTGAAAGCAAAACTCATTCTGATTTCACAACAAATTTTAAGCTTCTGGCGTACGTAAGGAGGAGAACGAAGGGAATATCAAAAATTGTTTATACATGTATGGTGAAGTCTGCATTTTTTAAAATTAAAAAGAAAAAAGAAAAACGTAGCGTAGCATAGCATAACACAACGTAGCGTAAAAATGGAGGGCATGTACCTGGACAGGCTGAATTACGACTTCAAAGTAAAAGACGTCGTTAACATAAGAAACATAAATTTAGATGCGAAAGAAGATACTATAGAAAATTTTCATGATCAAATTTTATTAAAAGAAGAAAAGAATTATTTAAAAAGAACAGGTTTAATATATGGAACCCAGGAAGTGTTCAAGAATATAATGGATAGAGATATAGTAGCTATGTCTAGAAGATTACCAGGGATCAAAAGTAGTTTACTATCGCTAGATGTTATGAGAAATTCGATAGAAAGAGTAGAATCACACGAGTATATGGAAAAAATGGCCGATCAATGCTTAGAACCCTTATGGATGACTATAGAGAAAAAGATGAACATGTAAAGTTGCACCAATACAACAATACGTAAACACATGCTCAAATAAAAGTATGCCCATATGTATACATACATTTTTAGATAGCTCTTTTTGTTATTGGGACGATACGTATTTGCTTCTTCATCGTGGCCGCTTTTTTTTCATATGCATGATAAATGGTCGCTAATGACAGCTGTACATGTTGGTGAACATTGTTTAAGAAAAATAAAATATACATATATAAATAATGAAAGAGCCTTTTGAATTTTAGTTTAACTCATTTTATTGTTTTACTATTTATTCTACCTTTTATTTTATTTTTTATTCTTTTTTCTTTTTTCTTTTTTCTTTATTCTTTATTTTTTATTTTTTATTCTTTTTTCTTTTTTCTTTATTCTTTATTTTTTATTCTTTATTCTTTATTTTTTATTCTTTATTCTTTATTTTTTATTCTTTATTCTTTATTTTTTATTCTTTATTCTTTATTCTTTATTATTTTTTCCTTATTCTTTATTTTTTTCCATCGAATTGTGGATCATCAAAAAAGGACAATGTACAAATTTTAATTTTTAAGTTTAAGCAGTGGGAAAATATGCAGCACGGATAAATGTGCACAGGACAAAAAAAAAAAAAAAAAAAAATGAATTGTAAAGAAAAGATGAGAGTGGTTAAAAAAAATAAAACTGGCATTGTTAATCTGAATACACACTCATATTTGTATGAATACACGTTGATATTCGCTTCTTCACACACGAAAGACATCAAGGGTGACAATAGGATCATGAAAGGGAAAGCACGTACATATATGCATGTATACATATATATATGTATACATATATGCATGTATACATATATGTATATGTGCATAGATATATCCGTAAGGTAACTTCCAATGGGGAAGGAACATGTGCAAAAGGTGTGTACTAGCCATATCCATCGCATCAGCTGCGTTTTCTTTACCAGTCGCCCGTGTAGGCATTCACACTACTGTACTTATTACCACTAGATAGTATATCCTTGTGCATAGACAAAGTCTGCTTATTACGCTGTGATTCCAACTTAGAGCACTGGGTAATTCTGTGTCCCAGCCCCCCACAGTAGGAACATCCTTTAACTCCCCCAATTTCTTTTAAGTTGATTCCTTTACTGTCTAGCATTTCTAAAAAGGGGGGTATTTTCTGCTTGGCTTCTATTAACAAAGCCTTCAAGTCGAGCAGTATAGCTTCTTCTTGGTTTTTATTAATGAAAGTTGTAGCTATACCAGTTTTACCACATCTACCAGTCCTACCAATTCTATGTACATAATTTTCTATATCTTTTGGCATATCATAATTAATTACATGTTCAATTGATGGAAAATCTAATCCTTTCGATGCAACATCTGTACCAACTAGAATATCTTTTTTTCCTTCTCTAAATAAGTTGATGGCTTGTTGTCTTTCATTTTGACCTAAATTACCATGTATAGCAATAGCATTTACTCCTTTAAGTAGTAGATACTCATGTACATCATCTACATCTTTTTTATTTTCACAAAATATTAAGACAGGAGGACCTGTTTTTTGTAATACCTCCAAAAGATACGATAATTTAATTTCCTCTTTGACGTATTCTACTTCTTGTATGACATCTAGATTAGCTGCACCTGCTCTACCAACATTTATAATAATAGGATTAACCAAAGTCGACTTAGCAAATTCTTGAATTTTTTTAGGCATAGTGGCACTAAATAACAATGTTTGTCTTTGACTTGAAAAGTGATCTAGCGTATTTCTAACTTCTTCTTCAAAACCTAAATCGATTAATCTATCTGCTTCATCAAAACATAGATATCGACATTGTTCTAATGTCATTCTTTTTTTATTTAACATATCATTAAGTCTACCAGGAGTAGCTACAACCATATGTACTCCTTTTTGTATTTCCCTTCCTTGATTATAGGTACTAACACCTCCAATCATACATAAACATTTTAAGATTGGGTAATTATCTTTATATAAAAAATTACAATAATATTGTATTACATTATGTGTCTGTGTTGCTAACTCTCTTGATGGACATACAATAAGACCAAGTGGTCCTTCTCCTTCTTCAATTTTACACCTCAGTTCTGCTTCTAAACATATCATAATTAAAGGAAGTGCAAATACTATTGTTTTACCACTTCCTGTAAAAGCAATACCAATAATATCTCGTCCAATTAATATGGCAGGTAATCCTTGCATTTGAATCTGTGTAGGTTTATTTATTTTTTTTTTTTTCAAAGCTTTTAAAATGGCCTTAGGAAATTTCATATCCTTAAAATTTTTAATAGGTGGTGGAATGTCATTTCCATTTACATCAATATAAAAAACGTTTCTTATTTTGTCTACATATCTTTTACTCAACATTTTATATTTCTTTGGTAAAGTCCATATAGTTTTAAAGTTCTCTTTATACACAATTCCTTTTGCTCTTTCTTTTACTGATTGTAAAGGTGCATTCAAAGCTTTGGACACTTGCGCTAAGATCTTCTCTTCTTTTTTACGAATCTCCTCCGTTTCATCAACTTCATTCTTCTGTGTTTCCATCCTTATTTTATGGAATGTTTCCAGTAAGCTTTTTTGCATGTTTACTTTAATCTCATTATCATTTGTCTTATCATCCTTAGAGCTGTTTTTCTTTTTCTTATTATCCCGATTCTTCTCTTCTTCATTTAGTCCTTCACCATTTGGCCATTCGTCATCTGGCCCTTTACCATTTGGCGCTTCACCATTTGGTCTTTCATCCTTTAAATTTTGACTTCCACTTCTTTTCCTCTTTCCGCTTATAAAATTGCTTACCAGGTCGTCCACAAATCGCTTCCTCCGTACGCTCGTCGGTTCGTACATGAAATCGCTGCTGCAGCTGCTGTTGCTACTACCGTAGCAGTTACCGCTTCTGCTTCTGTTTCTGCTTCTCTTTCTGCTTCTCTTGTCGTTGTCATCACTACCCCTCGCATTTTTCCCACCTTTTTTTAAGTCCCCCATTTAGCTAGAATGTTTTCTTTTCTTTAAAAAAAAGCGTATTTGTTTTTTGAAGCGTTAAGTTGGCACATAACACGTCCTCACTCACATATATATATATATACATATACATATATTTATGCATATATACATATCAATGTATATGCATATATATAAATATGTACATGTGCATACAGTCGGCAAACATATATTATGCACTTTTGTACGAACTTGCATTATCGTATTTATACCCACTCAGGAACTATGTTTTAATTTTACATTTTACCCCCTTCAATGTAGTACTAAAAGGCACTAATTTGAGGTATTTCCAAAAAGGCAATTCCTCTATTTACTTCGGCTTTTTTTTTTTTTTACATTTATTTATTTACTTTTGTTTTTTTCTTTTTTTTTCTTCTTCTATTCTCTTCCCTTACACTTTTGCAATTTTTCAATTTCGCAATTTTTCAATTTCGCAATTTTTCAATTTCGCAATTTTTCAATTTTGCAATTTTACAGTTCTGCAATTTTACAGTTCTGCAATTTTACAGTTCTGCAATTTTACAGTTCTGCAATTTTACAGTTCTGCAATTTAATTTTTTGTTAAAATAGAAAAAAAAAAAAAAAAAAAAAAAATTCTCCCTTAAAGCATATTTTTTAACGCACGAAAAGGTATTTGCCATTTACGTAAAAAAGTATATTTTTTTGTTTTTTCAGAATAATCCGAAATGTCATAAATGTTTATGCATTTTGTTGGGTAACAAAGATAAGCAAATATAAATTTTTTGGTGGAATTTTTGGCCAAGGTAAAAGTTCGTTTTACTTTCCTCCTTGCATTTTAATTTCGCTTGGCATATATTATATCATTGCAATATTATGCTTCTTAATATAATACAATACTATACACTTGAATATAATTTAATAATTTTTTTTTTTTTTTTTTTTTTTTGCCAATCGCTGTTGAGTGTTAAACCATACGCAAGGGACTTTTTTGACCGAATATCTTGTGTTGCATTGATATGAAGATGCATGTATTTATATGTATATGTATGTATATACATGTATGTATATACATGTATGTATGCGTATTTACTTATGCAAGTATGGATGTTGAATGAAATAAGGAGAATGAAAAAGTAACAACTGTTATTATATATGGGTTAACTTAAATTTAACCCCAATATATTACAGTAAAATTTATAGTTAAAATTGTGCCATTAAATGTAGACCTTATTTTCTTCGCATATTTTACTGAGGAGAACATGGAAAAAGAAACATACACGATTATGCTAACACACATACATAAGAGAGAGTACCAACGTATGAACTTGCTTATGATAACTCTTTTCTACGTTAAACGAATAAAGCCGCTGCAATATGCTACATTTTAATCTACAGATGGTCAAAAATTTCTACGACGTTGTAATAAATCTTTCTATCTACTTCTTCATATGTACATGGTCATATAAGCAGAGGAATTTAAGTTTTGGTTGAAGTGACAACAATTTAATTATGTAGGACAAATACGTGTTTGAAAAAAGTAGAGCAAAAATTAACCATCTCTTATAGCAGCGTTTCTCCTGTGTATATATATATATATATATATATGTACACGTACATACATATGCATATGTGCAAACCATTTTCATGTGGCTACTCGTTCATTCAAAACAGTGTATTTATAAATGAGTATTTTTCTGTTTTCATTAAACACTATTCATTATAAGAGGACCCCTTATTTTTTTTTTTTTTTTGTACGTTTAAAAGAATTACTTACAACAAAATAATCATCCTTTTGTTTCATTTATAAAGTAGACAGGTGAAAGAAATAAAAAAAAATAAAATAAAGAAAGAAAATTATATACGTGAAAAACAGTTTGTAGTGCCATTTTTTTTTTTTTTTTTTTTTTTATTTCTTTTATGGTCACAATGGAATAACAGCAACAGCAGCAATAGCAGCAATAGCTGCAATAGAAGCATATTTTTACATTTGCATGCTCTCTCACATGTTTTAAAAATTTTAAATATACAAAAAAATGAGAAGCGTAAAATGGGATGCACGTGGTGAGAACTGTATGATGAAAAGAGTGCAATGAAAAAGAAAAAAAAAAAAAGAAGACAATTTTTTTTTTTAAACAGCACGACTTCTTCTCATTCGCATCTGAATGATACCATGAGCATGATATTTCTACCTCCATATGTCATAAGTAAAAATGTCAAGGGAGAATATAGTCCATATATGCTGGATATCATATAGCGTTTTCTCTTTCTAAAATGTAGGACTACGTTCGTAGCAGAAGATTAGATATATCCACGTTACGCACATACCCATGCGTATATATTTCTATAGCACAATAATAACATAGCAAAATGACCTTTGTATTCATAAAATTTGATAATTTTCTCTTAAAGTTTTTACTTTTTCAAAAGATCAAATCACATATGAGTGATCATGTATATATTTTAGTTTCATATATACACGTATGAACACTTCTTTTTTTTTTTTCTTCTCTCATTATAGCTAAACAAATGATGCTAAATGTCAATTTGTTCGCATATCCTTTGCATCCATTTGTATTACTATAAATATAACTTCAAAAAATTAGGAACGAAGAGAACTCAACGTACATGTACGTGAACTTTTTGCTCTATAGGGTTACAACAATTAAGCGTATTAAGGTGTATACATATATATATGTGCGCACATACGTGCGTATATTGATCTATGAAGGTGCAAAACTTGACCCATCAGTTTGCTTATCGCATCATTCTTACTATTTTATGTACATATACATTCAAACATACATTATACATAATTAAATATATGTTCCTCTTTTATTTTGCAAAATTTTTTAACACATACAATGGGACAATTTGGAAAATATACAGTTCACGTTAAAATACAAAATTGGTATTTTACTAAACGGGATAACAAATACAATTTAGGATTTTAAGAAAATTAATGTATATAAAATGTCAATTTGTTAATCAAAAATGAAAAAAAAAAAAAAAAAAAAAAAAAAAAAAAAGGGAACATTCAGAAATACACAAAATGAAGATGTTATTTAAAAAAATGTCCTGATTGTCATTTTCTTTTGCTTCATTATTTTAGTGCTACTACGACGTGTGATACTAGTAATTATTGTTAATATATATATATACAGCATATAGTATACACTATATAATATACAATGCACAAAAATTTTATATGCAAATATATATACATATATATATATATATATATATATATATATATACATATATTTAATATACATACATAAAATAGGATGAGCTGGAAAAGTGCACCAAAAGGATGACTAAAAGTAATGCTGTACTTAATTTTTCTTCCCATTTGAAAGATACACAATATAAGAACAGAAAAAAAAAAAAAAATGAATAAAAATAATAATACTATAGAACAATAAAATATTAAAAATGTAATAACACTTTCAGGTACATTTCCTTATCAGTGTCAATCCTGCAAATTCGTAAAAAATATACGAATAAAATTTTCTTTGCTAAATTTTAGTATTTTTTTTTTTTTTGGAAGAGAGGCAAATCAAAATTGCTAAAAGGTATTGAAATTGTGGAGCTATTAGTCATTCTTAAATTTTGAAAATATATGAATTTACTTAAAGAAAATTTATTTGAGCACGGGTGCCCGAGTGGTTAAGGGGGTGGACTTAAGATCCTCTGGTCACTAGACCGCGTGGGTTCGAACCCCACCTCGTGCAATGAGATGAAATTAAAAACTATTGAGGTTTTGTATTTTTTATTCTCCTTTTTTGCATCTTTTTTAATGCAATGAAAATTAATGTTTAATATTATATACTTTATTGTATTTTTCATTATGGTAAAGAAGGAAAATAGTACAAATGTTAGATTGCATAAATGCTTAATATTTATGCATCTAATATGAATTTAATAGAACACAAGGTAGGAATATACCATCTTAAATTCCATAATTCAAACATTATAGCAAAATCTAAATAAAAAAAAATTTTATATATCAAATTTTAAATAATCATTTTACAGTTTATTATTATGCTTGTAAGATCGTAAGAGTGCTTAAAAATATGAAAGTAAAAATGATTTGTACATCTACTCTATTTATCCCGTTTTTGCGTTTTTAGTTTTTTGTACAACGTATATATATACCGATTCTCCATTCACATGTGTATTCATAAATGTATATAACTATTACGTATGTATGTATGTATGTATGTATGTATAACGCGTTAGACATTTTTTTAACATCCTTTTTAAGAAATCCTAATGTTCATAGCACATATTTTAACTATGTTATTGTTGGTTATTAACCAGGTAAAAACTTCGTATATTTATCGCTCAGTTCTGATAATAGTAAAAAAAAAAAAAAAAAAAAGAGAGAGAGAGAAACAGAAATAGAAAGAAACATCTGAGAAGTTGTACATTTTAACAACAAAACAAAATATATTTCGAATTCTAAGATAATATGGTATATTTAGCATAAAGTACAAAATTAACACATTTGCAAAACTATACATGAAAAATTTCAACTTATCAATGTAACTTCTTTAACTTGAAGTTTTAAAGGATGTGAAATAGCTGTATTTATGGGTCTCCTTAACTTTATATATTTTATTAATTTTATTGTTTCTATAGTTACCATATGAACAGGTGCAAATGAACACGTCAGTAAAGGCTTACATTCACAATTATATGTACCCAATATTGACATTTTAAGATATATATATATATATATAAATATGCATACTGCGCACTTAGTTGCATATAATTTTTAACTGTACGTGAAAACCACGAAGATACCATATACCCCCCCTTCCAACGCAGTAGTTCCAACGCAGTAGTTCCAACGCAGTAGTTCCAACGCAGTAGTTCCAACGCAGTACATTTTATACATTTTTTCCAATATTTTTAAAAATTGGAGTTTTCGAAATATAAAAAATTGCTTATAACACATCAAATTTTCGCTTTTTTTGTACAAATAAAAAATACTTTACACAATAACACGTTTTATATAAATCAAAAGTACTACTACTATTAAAAAATGTAACACAAAAATTTTTTATTTTTCTTTTATACTTTTCCCACGCCGGGACTCGAACCCGGGTCGTTCGGGTGAAAGCCGAATATCCTAACCATCTAGACTACGTGGGATGCATTTGTTTAATCTTAATAGTATATCACATATATAATTTTTCTGAAAAATTTAAAAAGTATATCCAAAAAATTAATACAAAATTCGAAGAAAAAAAAAAAAAATGAGAGTAATAAAAAACCAGAAAAACAAAAATACCCTTTTTCTTTTTTGTTCATTTTTTTTTTCTTTTTTTAAAAAAAATATTACATTTTATTAAACAAGTATGTAACTATAGTATGCTAAAAATGTTTAATCGACCTTAACAATTTTGCGGAAGTTGTATTCTGTTTCATGTCAATTTTATCATTTCACAAATATGTATGACCATAGGTAATAATTCATATGACTGTGCGATATTTTTATTTTTTTTATTTGGCGCATTTCAAGTCAGTTTTTTAATACCTCTCCCTATATCAGTAATCGTACACGTACATACACGTACATACACATATATAAAAGTACATATATTTATATGTTCATATATTTGTATGTATGTCTCTAGTGAAATATGTGTAACTGATCGTTAACAGATTTTCCTTTTGACACGCGTATATGACCTTTCTAATACAGGAACAAAAAGAAAAAAGAGTAAAGAAGTAAAGAAGTAAAGAGGTAAAGAAGTAAAGAAGTAAAGAGGTAAAGAAGTAAAGAAGTAAAGAGGTAAAGAAGTAAAGAAGTAAAGAGGTAAAGAAGTAAAGAAGTAAAGAGGTAAAGAAGTAAAACGAAAAAATATATAAAAATGTATTTTTTCCTTTTATTAAGATAATTCCGGCAATAATTGTTAAAAGGATTTCTCGTACAATTGCTGAAATTTTTTTTTTTTTTTTTCTTCTTTATAACATCTTAATTTACATATCATTGCATACCGTTCCAAAGCAAATTATCATCATGTAGTGAAAAAGAAAAAATAAAAAAATATGATGAAACTTTTGTTACACTTACTAATATAAAATGGTACGATTTTACGCAACATAGTACCATACAATGAAGTGCAGTAAATTTTATCGAATTTTTTTTTTTCTTTCATTTAGCTATTAAAACATGGAATTTGGAAATTACAACACACTCTCTTATATTTTTTTATCATTTCAATTATGTGTGTATTTATATAGTTAAAAAGGAAATTTTGCTTAAGCTTTCTTGTTGTTTAATATAGCAGCTGTGACATTTTACGTATTTTGCTTTGTTCATCAATGGAGACGAAATTCGACTTTTTGGAAGCATATATAAATAAATAAATATATATATTATATATATATATATATATACATATACGTATACATATACATATACATATACATATACATATACATATACATATACATATACATATACATATACATATACATATACATATACATATACATATACATATACATATACATATACATATACATATACATATACGTTTACGTTTACGTTTACGTTTACGTATGTTTGCACCTATGTTTGTACAAAGTTGTGCGTACCATTAAATATTTACGCGTTGCCTTATTTTTAAGCATACATTTGTGTGTAAACAATAACGAGGCAATATCTTCCATCCGTACATTTCTTTACACCATATTTTTAATTCGTATATAATACCCATAAATTCTTTAACTCTTCATTGATTGAAGGAAAATTACAATATTAAATTCCAAAAAAAATATGCAAAGTGCTAATAATATATCAAATATTGAGGAGCTACTTTTTTTTTTTGATACTCTCATAAATGACGGATATGTGGTAATTATGAAAAGAGAAAAAGCGCAAATTTAATTTTGTATAAAAATATAGAACACTAATTTGAGCGTAATAATGCGTTTTCAAGCAAATGTACACACCCACATATATACATACGTGTATACATGCATATATATATATATATATATATATATATATATATATATAATCGCATATATATCCACATAACATACTATACATACAAACGTGAAAGAATAACACTACGTTTCTAATGAAATATCAAAAAAAAAATAATAAAATAAAGGGATAATTATTTACAATAACGAACATTAAGTAAGAAAAATTTAATGGCGAAAACTCAGTACATACACAAAGTGTAGGTATGCATATGTACTTGTGGACATCCACGCATAGGCATATATAAAAGCATACACACTTAAACATATATATATGTTTCTACACACACACTGTTTGATCACCGTGAAGAGATTATAAAGTTATTTGTCATGACAACAGAAAATTATGAACTTGTTTGGTATGCAAGAATTTCTTAGCAGATGGATGTTCCATTTTTTTTTTTTTTTTTTCTTTCTTTGTAGGTTACTATTTTTTTTATCAAACACGTATTAAAATTATCCTCTAAGTTGTCTCAAAAGTATGTCTAAGTATTTTTTTTTATGTGTGTGAAAAGGACCTTTTCTAATTTTTCGTATTAATTTGTAATCTACTTTGTGCTTTGTGGCTGTTTTGTTCTACAAGTGATCCATCTACTCGTATGTCCATTCCATGAACTGTTTTCACCTCATTTTAATCCTAGCTGAACTCCATTTTTATTCTATTTTAACCAAAGTTCAATACCATTTTAATTCCATCTTAATGGCATTTTTTTTTTTTTTTTTTTGCTTTCTAGACTCATACAGTACTATTTTGAAAAAAGAAGAAATGAATTGCATGCCACTTATATGGTTGAAGGGTACCAAGAGGATAGGACAGAATACATTTGTGCAATTAAAAACGAACGGGATATTTTAAGTAACCTATCGATTTAATCGTAGTTTCAATTTTAATTTCTTCTCTTTTTTTTCCTTTTTTTTTCCTTTTTTTTTTTTTTTTTTCGATAAATGCTTGACTTGTTCATAATTTTGTGCACATTACAGAAGTACATAAACAAGGCAATTTTAACGTAAAAATATACAGTGTACAATCAAACAAAAATAAATCCGATTTATCCGTGCTATGGAAACAAGTAAATATCAAAAATGAATCGACGTCATGTCTTCAAATAGCAATGTGGCTTAAACGAATTTTTAACTTTTTTTTTTTTTTTCCTTCTTTCCTTTTTTTATGTTAGGAATTAAATGAGATAAGCAAATTACTGGAAAAGAAGGACTTTAAAAGTCAAAAGGAAATTCCTCGGTAATTAAGTGCAATCATGAATGCTATCGTGTATGCATATATATACATATACATACGCACACATACATGCGTAGAATCATGTGCAGCGTTCGTTGGATACGCTCGCATTATACCAGAAATTGTAAATTCACGTACGTTTACATTTATAGATCCTTTAGTACCGAACTGGACAAAGAAAAAGTATACAATAACGAATTACAATCAAATGCAATAAACAGTACATCACAGATTAAAAAGGAAGTAAGGAATGATGCCCAGAATGATGATAAACAAATTGCACAAGGAAATATAAGTGAAATTGAAGGTATTACAAAGGTCAATGTTTTAAATGAGAAAATATATAAGAAAGAAATAAATTGCATTAAGTATAAAAGATCTGATAAAAATAATAATGATATTGATATTATTAGAGCTCATAATAATGAAATATGTTGTTATTATGACAATAAAAAGGAGGGGGAGATTCAAGATAGTAATGAACAGGATGTGGAAAAGGATAAACATAACACATTAAATACACATGATGATGAAAATAATGAATGGAAATCTTTCAGCCCACACAAGAGACAAGGCAATAATACAAAGGATGACGACATGAACAATTTAAAAGAAAAAATATCTACATCGAAAAAAACAAAAACAAATAATGATATTTATCCTTTTAAGGTAAAGAGAGAAAATGTAGTATCAGGCTCAGTATATAATAAGGAAAAACAAGCAATATATGAAGAGAATGTGAACAGCTCAAATGTGCCTAAGATTAATCATAGTGAAAGGAATACCCCCCTCAAAAACTCGCTTGATAAAAAAGGTATACGGCACAGCATCATTTGTTATGTGTATGTGTACTTGCGTATGTGTGTGTGTGTGTAGATATGCAAATTCTATGACCAACTTAAGATACATTATACACATATAATTTCCACTTACCCCTAACAGAAACAGGAAAAAGAAAAAAAGCACCAAGTGAACAAGCAGATGAAGAAAAAGTGAAAGAGACGCTGGTGGAGAGTAAGAATCATTAGTCATAATATTAATAAAATAATATTGAACGAATAAGAAATGATAAAATAAATATAAGTATAGCTAACTATGTGGTAGAGCTAAATACGCCTACCCGGGCAATGCATGCTGCAGTTAGTGTACATTACGTTTTCATGTTTATAAAAGTATGTATATGGGTATGTATACATATATATACACACGGTAATGTTATATTTTGCACATTTTTTGCAGCTTCAGAAAATAGTAAAAAAGCAATGCTGTTTGAATCGGGTAAGGGTTTTTCGAAAATAAAAAAAAAAATCAGAAATTAGAGATGTCAATGAGTTGGCTGTGCATATATGCATATAAATATATACGTACACACGTATGTGTATATATATGTATATATATATTTTTTTTTTTTTCAAAAGATTCAAATGAAAACAATGATGAACGCAAAACAGTGAAAGAGGATGAGGTAGCCATGAATGTGCTAAAAAGAGTTAAACTGGTAAGGATTAGTATAACTGGCAATTACATGAATATGTATATGTAGTATGTATATGCATGCATCCATGTGTTAATGCTTGAGGAAGGCACGTTTTATACAAAATAGCAGGGAAATTATTACATACACTATATTTGCCCCCTTTTTTTCTAATAGGGCAAAGGAACTGAACTGTTTTACGAAAACGGATACTTGGTTACCCTTGACAAAGAAATACCTACTAATGAAATATATTCAAAACCAGATATAGATAAGTGTAAAGAGAATGTTAAGGAAAGTTCACCTTATCGAAATAAAAGTCCAAGAGCCCTCCAACAAACATTATTAACGTAAGCAGAAAATACTTAGAAGTGTAGATGTGTAGTTATGTACGTGTGTATATACGCTTAAACGCATATGCATATATATGCACAAACATGCATAGGAACATAAATGCGTATAGTATATAATTACGTATATGCATACGTATTTAGTTATACAAATAACTGTGTATATATTTCCCTGCCTTTTAATCACCAGGAATTTTTTCAAAAGGAAAGTTTGAAGCGCATATTCTAAGGTACATGACTTTATTTTTTTTTTTTTCAATTTAACGATTTTTCATTTCCAACATCTGTAAACCTTTATTTTTTTTACCTAATTTTTTGCGCCAATTTTGTGTTATCTTTTTTAATGCTTTTCTTGCGTCAATCAAGTTTTTCGAGTTAAGAAAAAAATAATTTCGTTAAAACGAATAAATTTAAAAAAAATGAATAAATAAACTTATATATGTTTGCTTAATTATTTATATAAGGTATATATGCTATATATGCATGTGTTATTGGTATATGTTCCATTATTTGGTGCATATAACATTTAAAAATGTATTATTTTATAACGTGGATTTTTTTTTTTTTTTTTTTTTTTTTACATTTATACGTTAAAAGGATTAAATAAAAGTTAACCACAGTTCAACATTGTTCAACAATTTTTAAGTAAAACACTGATCAACAATTTTTAAGTAAAACACTGATCTACAATTTTTAAGTAAAACACTGATCAACAATTTTTAATAAAACACTGATCAACAATTTTTACGAAAAACATTCTTTACCAATATGTGAAGCGAATTTTTCGAAACTTAGTTTTTTCCATTGGGCTTGGATTTACCCATCATATTTCCCAAATCGGAATTTTTTAAATTTTCAAATATGTTCTTATATTTTGGGTCATTGGCATATTTGGACAATAACTCCGGGTTACTCATCATATTTTGCATCATTTGGAAAAACTGAGGATTATTAAATAGTTCTTTCATTTCAGGAGAATTTAAGTCGGGCATTCCGCCTGGAAATCCACTCGGCATTCCTCCGGGCATTCCTCCGGGCATTCCACCTGGAAATCCACCTGGCATACCACCTGGCATACCACCTGGCATTCCACCTGGCATTCCGCCTGGCATTCCGCCTGGCATTCCGCCTGGCATTCCGCCTGGCATTCCGCCGGGCATTCCACCTGGAAATCCACCGGGCATACCTCCTCCAAAATCACCAGAAAAATCCGGTTGACTGTAGGAAGAATCCGAGGAATCTGAGTCATAATTTTCCCTTTTACTATTTTCTTTTTTATATGCCTTTTCTGCAGCTTTTTTCTTAGCAGCTAGCCTTTTTTTTAATTCTTTTTCTCTTTTTTTCCTTTTTTTATCTTCTTCTTTGTTTATTTTGTATCTTCTCTTTTCATAAATTTTTTTATATTTCTCTTCAATTAATTTTTGCATTTCCCATAAATCTTCATCATAATCAATTTTTTGTCCTTGTTCGATATCTGCATGAGCACATTCCCATTTGCCTAAATGTCTATATGCTTTAGCTCTAATTTTATATGCATTAGCGCTATCAATATTTAAATTTAAAGCTTCCGTACAATCTCTAATACAAGCTTTTGGTCTTTTTAAACTTAACAAAATGGATGCACGTTTAGTATATATCATAGCTGATGGATTTCCGAAAGAAATTATTTTATTATATTTTTCTAATGCCTCCTCTAATTTATCTTCTTGAACTAAATTTACTGCTTCTGATTTTAATTTACTAATCTCTTCTATCGTTTCTTCTGATAATTCTCCTTCTATAATAGGAGCTAATGGGGGGCATTCAGTCGTTTCCTCTTTCATTATATCTTCACCTCCTTCTTCCTCTTCCTCTTCTACTTCTTCTTCCTCTTCTTCATCTAAGTCCTCCTTATCAGCTGCATCCGATTTTTCTTCTGTACTATCTTCACTTGGAATATTTTCATAATACTCTTTATCCTTTCTTACTTTTCCACCGAAGCTTTCAATGAATTCCTTAAAAAAAGAAAATTCTGGTTTTAACAAAATGCTTGGGTCTTCCTCACATATAGAAACGAATTTCTTCAACTCCTCAACTATAAAATGATAAAAAAAAAAAAAAAAAAAAAATTGGTGGTAATGCGTAAATAATTATGTTCAAATACAAAAACCTAAAATCTGCTACCTTTTCATGTATATGCAAAATTGGTGGAGAACCCTCAACAGGGTCTCCATACAAAAGCACGATACTATTATACATGATGGTAAGGAATAAAAAAGTATATATGTGTATATGTACATTCATATGTATACATATACATATTACAGCAGCTTCACCCAGCCTTGCATTCCACACCGTTCTTATTAAGCAAATGAAAAATATTTTTAATGAGCCACAAAATATTTTATACAACATTGGATATTTTTACATATCATACGTGTAAGTATATATGCATAAAATATGCATACATACGGTAAACATTTATGTACACATAAAATAATTACAAGATCGCGAAATTCTTTAAAAATGAAACAAAATAAAAACAAAACAGAGCTAAAATATATGTAACTATTCATACGCGTTCATTTTTATATTAAATATTTTTGCGCATGTATACACTTACTCTTTTTGTCATCCATCATTTTTCCTTCCATAAGTATATTATATAGATATATTACAATACAATTTTGTAAGCAGTATATATAATATATGAATATACAAGGTATAATGCCGATGTTATATTTGAATAACACTTTTTTCTAAAATTATACAAGTTAAATCTCTTTTAACCGTTTTGTAAGGATAATATATTATATTATATAAACTCACTCGTTGAGTAAAATAATGTTCACGTGGAAATAGGTACTTTCCAAGTTTAAAAATTTTTAACTACAAATATAAAAATAAATAAAAATAAAAATATATTATATGTATACATAAAATAAATATTTGTGACAATAAAAAAGTAGGAAATTCCACAAGTATTTTATTTTATTTTACTTTATTTTACTTTATTTTACTTTATTTACTTTGTTATATTCTTTTACTGTACTTTATTTTTTTTTTCTCTCTGTTTAACGCTGTTTATGAAAATGTAATGCATACATACATGAGCATTTTGTATGTATAAAAATTTCATATATACATATATACTTATATATATATATTTATATAACCCTGATACACGTGTATAAATTTTTACTCGATAAATTGTAATATGCTATATTTTACTTATGTAGAATATATTTCTTTTTTTTAACATGATTTCTTGTATGAAGGTTTTATATAACCTGTCGAAATTTTTTTTTTTCTTCCCCCCCCACAACTGTGTTTTAGTGTATATAAAATAGATATAAGGAAAAAAAAAAAAAAAAATATATTTATTTATTTTAACTAGTTTTTAATACGTACATATTTATATTTGTATTTAAAAATTTGGAGACCAGTTGCATGAACATTAACATACTAATTAACAAACTAATTAATTAACAAGTGAACAAATATATTGAGTATCCAATAAATTAGTCAATCAATTAACAAATCAGTAAATTAATTAATTAAATTTCGGGAGTATTTTAATTAAGCCTAATTTTTAGGTTACTGCGTTAAAGAATTTGCCAAATGATTTCGAGCATTGTATTATATACAAAATATCAGTATTATTCAACATAACAAACTTATCTTTTTTTTTACAAAATATGGATAGAAGAAATGGAAGGAAATAATACTATATTTTCTTTTGTTTTAAAGGCACAAATAAATTTAAAAAAGGTTCCATTTGCTTCATTAAAAAAATTTATTATTTGCTTGGACACATATTAATACATACATTCGTACATACATTAATACATACATTAATACATACATTAATACATACATTAATACGTACATTCGTACATACATTAATACGTACATTCGTACATACATTAATACATACATTCGTATATACATTAATACATACATTAATACGTACATTCGTATATACATTAATACATACATTAATACATACATTAATACGTACATTCGTACATACATTAATACATACATTAATACATACATTCGTATATACATTAATACATACATTCGTATATACATTAATACATACATTCGTATATACATTAATATATTTATTAATATACATATTGGAACTATGTATAATAAAGAGGTATATTATTTTGTGGTTTTTATCACATGGCGAAGATTTCACTTCATTTTTTATAAATACTTGTATATATATGAATACATACATATACATATGTTATATTTTACGCCCAACTTGTACGCCTTACACCTTCCTATTAAATAAAAAAAGGACGTGAGCATTTGTATTTAATCATATATCGTTATTTTAAAAATTTTTTTAAATGAAATCGTAGGAAAATATACTCGTAAAACTCGTTTCTCCCAATTTTACACATTTTATTTGATAACTATATATTTTGGGGAGCTATTTTTAAATAAATAGCGAACTACTCGAAAGCAAATTTTTATTAACGAATGCTCACCTTTACCTTTTTTAAAATTAAAATTTTTTATTTTTAAGTTAATTACTGTATTTTCCTTTTTTTTTTTTTTTGCTTTGTTTTATTGTTGTATTATTTTATCGTCTTCATATATGTGTAGCACATATTGATGGTACAACTAAATAATGTGTGTATATATATATATATAATTATATGTATATATATAATTATGTGTATATATATATATATATATATATTCAAGCAAATGAGTAATTTGTAACACGATTTTTTTCCCGTTTTTCGCGCAAATGTTTATAACGGTGGAACATATCACTGCTTAAATGGCAATTGAAGGTGCACATTATTTATGTGTTACTGATTATATATGGCTCATTTTATTTTTCATTTAACATGTTTTATTTTACTTATATTACTTCTATATATTATTGGAGTGTAATGCATTAAATGTAAAAAATAGTTGTTTATAATTTTTCCATTCCTCCTTCATTCACCCAGTTAATTGTAAAAATAGCTCTTCCTTAATGTGTATATTCATTCAGCTTTATTACGAACTGCGTTTATTTACATCAATACAAATACATTTTTAACAATCAATCAGACGCAATTAATGTGTTATTTAATTAACAATTAAACAAAATGGATAAAAACAATATTCGAGTGGGACATTAGAAGATTTAACTCCTCGTACATATATATATATATATATATATCCACGCGTAGGCACGTGTGGATGCACATATATATCCTCACTGTATATATTTATATATGTATGCTGAATAAGTTCCTATTATGTATGTAAAAGGTTTCAAAAAAAGTATTATAAAATCATTGAAAAAATGTAGCAATCAAATCATTGAAAAAATGTAGCAATCAAATTACTGAAAAAATGTAGCAATCATATCATTGTAAAAATGTAGCAATCATATCATTGTAAAAATGTAGCAATCAAATTACTGAAAAATTGTAAAAAATTATTGAAAAACACCCATATATTTAATGAAAATGCAAAGCTGTTATAAATATACTAAAAATTTGTCAAAATTATTGAAAAATTGTACTGATCTGGGTCAAGTATTTTTACTTATACTTTTAATTTTTTTTTTTTCATTTTTCTTTTCTTTTTTTTATTCTTGGTTTTCCAGATCATTATATATAAAATTATTTCTGTATTCATATTTTGAAATGTACAAATTAAAAGAACACATAAATGAAGTAAAAAGAATGGTAAAAATCAAATAATAATAAAATTTTATGTAAATATTTTCTTTTGAGAGTATAATTAAGATTTCGTCTAAAACACCCCATATTCCTACTGCACATAAAAATGAACAACAGTCAACCAAAAATCGAAGAATCACTTTCACATTAAATTCATTAATGTTAAAAAAACTACTTGTTGGATCTTCTTCATTCCCATTATATGATTTATCACTTGAATCTCTTACTGGATTTTGTAAATTATTTTCAAATACCCATTTTATGTTTTCATTTTCCCGCTTTTTGTTAAGTCCATCAAAATTATTGGAAATTATATCATCATCATTCTTTTGTTCTTCTTGCACATATATTTTTACTGATTTATTTTCCTCAGAAATATAATTCGAGTTTTTCTCAAAATATTTTTTCTTGTCATTTTCATTTGATACATAGAATTCATTCATTAATGTAAAAAATGTAAAATGAAACGATGGTGTTTGGTTTGGTTTTATTATTCCTGTAGATTTGCAAACAAATAAACAGTTATAACGTGCGTACAAACATACATATATAGGAAAAAACTATTAAGCGCTAATATATACTTATAAATCTGCGTTCAATTTTATCCCGACAAATATGTATTCTATTTAAATAAATTCTATCTATATCTATCTATCTATCTATATCTATCTATATCTATCTATCTATATCTATCTATATATATCTATCTATATCTATCTATCTATCTATCTATCTATCTATCTATCTATATATATATATATATATATATATATATATATATATATATATACACACACACATAAATAAATTACAATGCTACATTTATGGGCAAAAGGAATAAACTAAATGGAGCACAAATATCAGCTCAATGTATGCGCACATACATATATATATGCAAATACAAATGCATATATATATGCATATATGTGTATATATATATTTACAAAAAATATACACACAAAAAAACTAAAACAAAAACAAAATATATGTAATAAAAAAGGGACAAAAACAAGAGTGAAATATAAAAATTGTATATGATACGTCTAATATTCCTTGGTATTAACGGATATACAAAAACGCTAAAATGTTTTCTTAATATGTTTTGTATTATTACTACGGGTACTACTATTACTAGTACTACCACTGCTGGTACTACCACTGCTGGTACTACTATTACTGGTACTACCACAGCTGGTACTACTACTACTACTACTAACACTGCTGCTTCATTAACGATAAGCTTGTGGTTATACTCCTAATTTTATTCTTAATATCTGCAATAAAGAGTGGTCCTATATTTTTTATTTTTGAAATTTATTTCTCCTGGAGTATTATTCAAAATTAACTGAAAATAAAAATGGCTAGCTATTTTCTCTTCTTTTAATTTTTCGTGTTTTGATGTTCCATGTATGTATAAAAAAAAATTTAACTAAAAAAACTCCTAATAATTTAGTTACTGCTAGAACATTTTTTCTTTCTTTTTTTGCTGAAAAAAAATTTGTATTTTGTGAACATAATAAAAAATTGGTTTCCTTAAATAAAAAAAATTATTTTTTAATACAGTATGTATTCCTTGTGGCATCCCTATACTTTGGAATAATAACTTAGGTAATTAACGTACTTCTTGACTCTATATGTTTAATAGAATGATTCACAATGATTGTATTCTTAGCAGTTAAGATATAATATTTAATAAGAATATTCCTGTTATTATATGTACTTATTATATATATACATATATGTTAAAAAATCAGTTTTTAAAATTTGAAACATTAACAGTTCATTCTCAAATATTACTACAAAATTGCCTTAAGTTTAAAAAATTTATTCTATTAATTTATGCTTATTAGCAACAAAAAAACTATTAAGAAAAAAAAAAAAAAGAAAAAGAAACAAGTTCCTACTTAATATAATATTTAATTTCTAAATATATATACTACAAATCATTTATATTTAACTACAATAAAATTTGTATTATCGATAAATAAAAATAAAAATTTTTACCTATTTGTAAAATTTTAACTATAAATGTTTCTTTTCAAAGGATTTTGAAAATATATTATTTTTTGTTTAATTTGATCAATTAAATTTTATATTTTTAATTTTTATTTTTATTTTTAATTTTTAGTTTTTAAATTTTAAATGACAAAAAAAAAAAAAAAATAAAAGAGCTCCAAAAATTAATTATATTGTATTATATATACATATATACATATACTATTATATATATATATATATATATATGGCGAAAATTTAAAAATAATTAATGCTGAAAAATCTTTTTTATTGAGAAGAAAAAATATATTAATGGAGTTTTTTTTTATTTTTTACAGTAGTAAAAAATACCTTTTTTATTATTTACACTAAAATTTTATGCTTCAATTTTCGCCTTCGCTAAATTATTTAACAGATTTAAGAAAATGTAAAATAAAATTTTTTTAAAATATTCGGAAACATAAGAACTGAAATGATTTTTGAATTTTTCTTTTTATACCTTTTTTTTGGCTTCCATATATCTATGCTACTTTTTACGTTAATTAACAACTTTATATGTATGTTCTTTTATTGAATGTATAACCTCTTTTTTATTTTGATGATTTTTTTTTTTTTTTTTTTTTATTCATAATATAAAAAGACCCTTTTGAAGAACTAGCACAAAGCCTAAATAAATTTTATATTTTTTAGTTATAATCATAGATTAGAAATAAAGAATGAAAGAGAAATTAAAAAGAATGAAAAAGTGAAATTAAAAAAAAAAAAAAAGTCATTTCCCATATAAAATGTTGTCCTATTCAAAAAAAAATTTCGTGTTTAAACTTCCTTTAATATTAAAAAGGAAACCCTTGAATTTTCACACGTACACCTTAACACCAAAAATAAATAAAATTAAAGTTACTGAAATGAAGTCGTTTAAACCAACCGTAGAAGATGGTATATGAAATTAAAAAAAAAAAGAAAAAGAAAAAAGAAAAAAGAAAAACATTTATATGATATGTAATATATCAAATGATGTAATATATTAAGCATTAAACACCGTGGGTATTAACCATATTGAATAAAAATAATGAATACATTTTAAGCAAAACATGCCACCTTTTAATTTGTTAAGGATCATCATAAAAGTTATACAGTTGCAAAAGTAAACAAACATTCAACAGGAAAAATATTAATAACAGTAAATATTTCACACATGGACCAAATACTAAAGCTCACTTAACATTTTTATTTTTTTTTTTATTTTAATTTGGTTTTCTACAAAAATTAAAATTTTCAATAAACTTGAATTTGCTATAATATTATAACACAATTATGATAAAAATAAATGTTCATATTTTTATATTTAGAAAAAGGACAAATAT
Organism: Plasmodium brasilianum; assembly: GCF_023973825.1. Classification (NCBI taxonomy): domain Eukaryota; phylum Apicomplexa; class Aconoidasida; order Haemosporida; family Plasmodiidae; genus Plasmodium; species Plasmodium brasilianum. The sequence goes on from NC_090123.1 coordinate 304,916, forward strand.
ACGAACATTTGAGCATTGTCTAGAACAATACAAAAAAAAAAAAAAAAAAAAAAATTATAAAAATAAAAAATAATGAAAAACTTTTTACATTCCATTTGTTATTTTTAATATGCTAATTATTTCTGAATTAAATAAAAGCTCTGATGGAAAGCATAAAATAAAAATAATTTTAAACATTAAGAAGCACGCGCTTTGTTCGCATACACTTATATGTACTTGTAGATATACGCATATGTAGATATACGTGTATAAATATACATTCATGTACATATGCACACTGCTATAAACAAGTGGAGTTACACGTTTGTGCAAATTAAAATATATGATGGAGAACGTGAAATTTATAAAAAATTTTGCAACATTTTTGAATTTCCCGCAAAATACCGAAATGCGCAAAAACAAATACACAAATTTATATGTTAATTCATTTATACGTTAATTCATTTATACGTTAATTCATTTATACGTTAATTCATTTATACGTTAATTCATTTATACGTTAATGCACTTATACGTTAATGCACTTATACGTTAATGCAGTTATACGTTATTGCAGTTATACGTTAATTCATTATTAAAAACAATGAAAAAAAAAATATATATATTACGTTACACCCATTACATGCTTGGATTGATATTATTTATAAAAATATTGCATTTTTATTTTTTAAAGGCAAATATGAAATAACAGCAGTTCAAAAGGTTCCTGCACATATTAATTGCCCCAGTTATGCTAAAACAGGAATTGTTGAAAACTCGAACATTATTTTCGAAATTAAAGATGAAGAAACTATAATAAAAATGAAAAAGGCTGCAAAATTAGCAGCACGATGTTTAAAGTTATGTTTGGAAAATTCAAAAATAGGTGTAACAACAGATGATATTGATAAAATAGCTTTCGACTTTTATATAGAGAATAATGCATATCCCGCTGGAATTAATTTTCATGGTTTTCCAAAGACTCTTTGCGCTTCACCAAATGAAGGTATCACCTTTTACATTATTGCGTTTTTCTTATCCGTTCATTGTTAACCATTTATTTTTAGAAATTTCATTTTATCTGTTCCGTTTTAACATTTTGTTTTTAATTGTTTAATTTTTTTTTTTTTTATTATTATCTCTTTTTTCTTTTTGCACTATTTGTTTACGCTCTTTTCGGCCAATTTCAGTATGCACTCTATATCTTCAAAAATTTAGCAAGTATACAGATCCGGCTAGACACACAAATATAATTAGCGAAAAACACATTTTGATACGTTCATATTGACACATTGTTTGAATTTTGTTTTTATTATTTATCATTTTGCACATTATACTTTTTCACCTTAATGGAAAAAAAAAAAAAAAAAAAAAAATTCAGCTATTTTATATTACGCATTTAATTTTACAGTTATACTTTATTCACCTTGCTTGTTCATAATTTTTTTTTTTTTTTTTTTTTTTTAAAACTGCAGTGGTGTGTCATGGAATACCAAATTTAAGAAAATTAAAAAACGGTGATATAATAACATACGATTGCACAGTTTATATTGATGGAGTATTTGGTGATTGTGCAGGCACAAAAGCAATAGGAGAAGTTTCGAAAAATCACAAGAAATTAATTGATATAAGTAAAGAATGTCTTTATAAAGCTATATCTGTTTGTAGAGACGGTCAGAAATTTTCAGAAATTGGAAGAATAATAACTGAGCATGCACAGAAAAATGGGTTTAATGTGATAAAAGATTTTTGTGGTCATTTTATAGGACGTAATATGCATATGTATCCTTTAATTGAACATCATTATCCTAACAGTTATAATAATAATGATCGTATGAAAAAAGGGCAGATATTTACAATCGAGCCGATATTATCGGAAGGTAGTACAAATATTCATACATGGAAAGACCAGTGGACTGTGTGCACTAATGACAATTCTTTTTGTTCGCAGTGGGAACATACTATTTTAATTTTGGAAAATTCTGCTGAAATATTAACGGAGGGTGAATAGCGGAAGGAGTCTTAATGGGCAGGCACACAAATACGCATATAAATGGACAAATATGCGCAAATATATTCGCATGTGATATTCGTTTGAATTGGTACATAGAATTAAGGAAATACGAAATTTCTAAATCTTTTCTTTTACATTCTGTACAAACAATTCGTTGTATTTTTTTTTTTTTTTTTTTGTTTTATCTTTTTTAGACATATAAATTACAATTTTTTCATCAAAAAATTAAATTTTTTACAGTAGCTCTATTTTTTTTTTATTATACATATTAAGAAAAACGACATATACATATACACACGTAAGTATGTATGCATGTATGTATTTGTTTTTCTAATTTTTTATTATCACACTTTTTTCCAATGCACAAATTTTAGTGCATTTCCCAAAAGATAAATAAACACATTTATCATATGGACTCCTTTTATTAATCATTTTTTAATTCCTTATATTTTTTATTTTAAATATCAAAAATTTAAAGTCTTAGTATTTCACGAAAATTTAAGCATACCCGTTTTAAAATATAAACTTATATATGTACACATCTTCGAGGAAACAAATTCTTTTTCAGTTTAATAAGAAAAACAATTTTTTATTAAACTTGAAGTTTACTTCTCTTCCTATTTGACCTAAAACACTTGATTTTTTTTCTGTGTTGTTACGTTTACTTCTGCCATTTCTGCGTTCGTCATTTATGCCTTTTTATTTTTTTTTTTTTATTTGGTTTTCGCTTTTATTTATTTTTTCCTTTTTTCTTCTTTTCTTTAATCAGCTCTAACCTATTTCACCCAGATCATTTAAGTAAAAGGAATCTTTTACACAACATAATAAAAGGAGCCTACATAAACATTATACTTGTAAATGTAGTGGTATATAAATGTTCGTCCTTCTTTAGCTGGTTAAAAGCTTAGTAGTTATTAAAGGCCTGATATGCACATATAAAAAGTGCTATATTTGCGTTTTTCTTTTTTGCTTTTAGTAGTAAATTTTGACATAATAGTTTAAGCATTAATTCAAATAAAATTAGAAGATTAATTTATATGAACAAAATTTTACTCTCATTTCTGTGCTACTGTTTTAGTACTACTGTTTTAGTACTACTGTTTTAGTACTACTGTTTTAGTACTACTGTTTTAGTACTACTGCTTTATTACTACTGTTTTAGTACTACTGCTTTAGTACTACTGTTTTAGTACTACTGTTTTAGTACTACTGCTTTAGTACTACTGTTTTAGTTTTCTCTGCTTTGATGTGCTTTTCTATTTATTAGCTTTTCTTTTTCTTTTTTTTTTTTATTACATTACTACCGTCCATGTTGATATCTCTTTTTGTGATGGTTTCTCATATATAGCAATGCTACCTATGAAATACTTAAAAAGAAATTTTTTTTTTTTTTTTATTTAATTTTAATGGTATACTATCTACTCCTTTAAGTTTTACCCTTTTCCATATGACCTTTTGTATTGTATTCTGGTATAACTTTTTAAGTTTCATTGTTCTCTATCGTAAGCTACTCTAATGTTCTTGCATATGTTCGTAGTATATTAAATATTGTAATATGCAGTTATAACAAGTATATATATTTTTTAATTTTTCATTATGAACTAGCAAGTACATAAATATATATATACATACAAATATATATATACACATTAATATACTTTTGTGCTTACATTACTATGCTAAAACTCCATCATAATTTTTGTAGTAGATGAATTTTCCTTTTTCCTTTTTCCTTTTTCCTTTTTCCTTTTTCCTTTTTCATTTTTCATTTTTCCTTTTTCCTTTTTCCTTTTTCCTTTTTCCTTTTTCATTTTTCCTTTTTCCTTTTTCCTTTTTCCTTTTTCCTTTTTCATTTTTCATTTTTTTTTTTATTATTTTTCGATTGATTTTTTGATTTTTTTTCTGATTTTTACTTTTTTTTTTTTTGTTATTTGTTAAACCCTACGCTTATTGAAAATTTTTAGCTTTTTAAATTAAAGAGAAAATTAACCAAAAATAACAAAAATAACGAAAAAGGCAAAAATAGCAAAAATTGTAAAAAAAGCAAAAATAGCAAAAATAGCAAAAATAGCAAAAAAAGCAAAAAAAGCAAAAATAGCAAAAATAGTAAAAAAAGCAAAAAAAGAAAGGATAACGAAAAAGGCAAAAATTACAAAATGACAATTATCAATGTAACAGTAAAATGGAAGAGCAACATTTATAATAATCTAGAGCTCAATGTAGCTGAACCAGTCATATTATTTAAGCAGCAGTTGTGGTAATGTGAAAAGGAAAAAAAGGAAAACTTTCTTCGAAACCGCTATTTATAATAAGATGTACTTATACAAACATGTGCATAAATGTACCTGCATGTGTGTACCCACATATGTATATATATATATATACATACTGTGAAACGCTGAAATTATTTTAGACGAAATTGATTTTTTCCTTTTACCCATAATTACATCGCTTTATATACATACATATACGCATGTGTAGACACATGAGAAGGCGAGTCTGTACAATATGGAGTATATTTTAATTTTAAAAAGAGAGAGGGAGGGATCATTTTTTTTTAAAGTTTATCCTTCTCCTCTAATAATTTTAATGCGAATTACGAGAAGCGCATGTGTGTGTGGGGGGTATATCCCTTGAAACGACCATTATTTGTAAAGACATATGTGAATGCATATACACACATGTACGCACACAAACACACATATACCCCCATATACACATATATACCCACATATACCAACATATATACCCACATATACCAACATATATACCCACATATACCAACATATATACCCACATATACCAACATATATACCCACATATACCAACATATATACCCACATATACCAACATATATACCCACATATACCAACATATATACCCACATATACCAACATATATACCCACATATACCAACATATATACCCACATATACCAACATATATACCCACATATACCAACATATATACCCACATATACCAACATATATACCCACATATACCAACATATGTATGCCCCATTTCCACATTTTCTCTCCTCAGCAAACTAACGAATGTACCTCCAGAAAAACAAAAACTCATGTATAAGGGACTAATAAAGGATGATGCAGACTTGTCTAAGTTAAACATAAAAAATAACGACAAAATTATGCTAGTCGGTTCAGCAGAAAGTTTAGTAGAAAAACCTCATAATGTAGTGTTTATTGAAGATTTATCAAAAGAAGATAAGGAAAAATTACATGAAAAAGAAAATATAATTTTTGAAGATCAAGGTATAGTAAACTTAGGAAATACTTGTTATTTTAATGCCGTATTACAGTTCTTAACATCTTTTGATGATTTAGGAGAATTTCTTAAAAACTTTAAAAGAAAAGAAAAATTTTTATTAAAAACACCGAAAGATATGTTATTTGATTGTTATATTCATTTTTCTCAAACCTTTGGAAAATCATCAGAACCATATGTACCACTTGAATTGTTAAAATCATTTAGGGAAGTTTTTCCAAAATTTAAAAGCGTAAATTTAAGGACAAAACAATATGCTCAACAGGATGCTGAGGAATGTATGAATGCAATTCTTAATTCTCTAAATGAAGAAAGCGAATGTAAAATAATTGATGAATTGTTCTCCTTCAAAATTGTTAGTAAAATTAAATTAATAGAAAATGATGCCACTGAAAATGATGGTTCAAGTACGATTAGCGGTATTGAGAAGGAGAGTGCTGCAAAAACAATGCCAACTAGCGAAAATGTAACAGAACAAAACTCAAATACAGTCTTACAGGAAGAGTATGAAACAACCGAAGAGTTTCACAATAAATTAATATGTTACATGGGAACTCATGCTACCCCGGTAAATCATATGCATGAAGGAATACACTTATCCTTAAATGAAAAAATTCGAAAAAATAAAGCAGCAGATAGTAAAGAAGACGCATTATATGAAAAGAAATCAGAAATTAATTCCTTACCACCTTATCTTATTGTCCATTTTTTACGATTTGAATCAAAACGAATAGTAGAGTCAAATAATGGTGTTTCTGTAGTTACTGCCAAAATATGTAGAAAAGTAAGCTTTCCAGAAACTTTTGATATATATGATTTCTGTTCAGAAAATATAAAAAGTCAGTTGAAGATTGCTAGGAATATAATTATGAAAAGGAGGGAACCCAAAGGGGGCGATATTTCACCTCCCCTTGATATGGTTAACTTATCACAGGATAGGGACAAAAGTGATACGGCGAAAAATGAGGAGGTGAAAAATGAGCAGACAAGTAACAAAAAGGACAATGACCAAAAATGTGATAAAAAAGAGGGTATGAATATCCCTACGGGGGAATACGAATTAATTTCCGTCATTACACACAAGGGAAGAAATGAAGAGAGCGGTCATTACATTGCTTGGAAAAAAATGAGAAAATGTATAATCCAAGATTGCAGAACGGATGATATGGATCAAATAAATAAAAAAAATACATCCTCCAACGATGCAGTATGGTATAAAATGGATGATGATAAAGTAAGTACATGTAAATTCGTTTCCAATGATTTATGTGGTGGATGCAGTGATTTTAATATAGCCATTTTGTTATTATATAAAAGGAAAACCTTATCCTGCACACAGGAAGAAATAGATAAATATGATATGTGAGCGTACAGATGTGGGTGTATATAAGCAAGCATGTGTATATATGTATGTATGTGCATATGTAAATATACATACATTTTTGTACATATATGCACATGCATACGGAGTTGTATTTTTTTTTTTTTCACTTACTAATTCATAGTATATTTTAGAAGGTATTTAAATACTTATATCATAAACCATTTTTTGTTCATATAACATTATTTCCAATTTTTTAAAAGTGCATTTTTAGCACGTACATGTTGTACATAATGCATATTCATATATATATATATATATATTTGTGTGTGCGCCCAGTAAACGTAGAACATACTGGGAATAAACTCGCTACATGCCCACACGTGTACATATCTTCATTGAACACTTTACTTAATTCTTAATTAGAAAAATGGCATGATGCATTTTAAACTTTTTTGTAGTTATTTTTAATTTTTTTTTTTTTTTTTTTTTTTTTTTTTAAAACTTTAGCATTGTTAAGGTAAAAATAATATCTAAATTTTTCCCCTGAATATATTACCTTCTTTTCAAGTTAGTAAATAGCAGTCTTTTCCCCTTTCACACGTACATATATATATATATATATATATATATATATACATATGCAAACCCGCACACGCACACATACAGAAGTGTGTACGTATGTGTGTACTGCCCCAACGCATACACTTATGTACATGTACATTTCTATTTACGCTGTTGGGCCATTTAAAGTGGGATATTCATTAAATAGGTTACACATAATGCTTCCCACCCCTTCCGTGGTTGTAAGTATATATATAGGCATCATAATTTAGCTCTTTCCCTTGCCCGTTCGTTCAACTTAAAAATGAAAAGAAATGAAAAATAAATAGCAAAGATGGAAAGACAAATGAAACAAAGCACAGCAAAAAAATAAAATAAAATAATGGTGAACGAAAAACATATAAACAAAGAAACGCAAAAACGTAAAAATGTATGAAAACATAACCAGAACTCTATTCGCATTAAGAAACGATATTTTTTTCTAAAATTATTATTATATTATATTTTTTTCCAATTTTTTTTTTTTTTTTTTTTTTATACTATTTAGAAATCGCATATGGGAAAAAATTTTATTTTGATAAATTTTCATTTATGTAAATACTAAGGTAATAATCTGAATAAAAATGATGTTATGTTTGGTCATGGCATGTTAACAGCAGCTGAAAACGCTGCACGTTTGACTAAAAAATATATACATATTGTACATATACGTATTGCATATGTATATACATACATAATACAAGTATGTTATCACGTAGTAACGGCATAACTACGTAAAAAATTGAATATTCTGTTGGAGCGCTTAGATATATCGCTGCATTTAGTTCATTAAAAAATAAAGGAGTGTAAAAAATTTTAAATTTTCAAATAGGAAACAACCGAAAAAACAAAAAAAAAAAAAAAACATATATGATAGTTCTTAGAGTAATAAAAGCAATACCTGAGTAATTAAAAAAAAAATATAACTTTGGGTATGGTTAATCCCTGTACCGTTACTTAACAGATTGTATATAAATTCACTCGTAAATAGCAAAAGAGAAAAAAAAAAAAAAAAAAAAAAAAAAAAAAAAAAAAAAAAGAAATTTATCAGTTGATTAAATGATTAATTAAGTCACTAATTTATTGACCATTTAATTGACTAATTGGTTGACTAATTGATTGATTAATTTCATTTTTGAACGAAGATAACTTATTTCTTCCCCTTAACATAATTAAATGGTTGACATAATTCGTTTATGAAGCAGTTATTTAATTAGCTTTATTTCGGTTATAATTCTTTTTGTTATTTATATTTTTCTATTTTTCTATTTTTCTATTTTTATTTTTTTAATTTTATATTTTTGTATTTTAGTATTTTCTTATTTTCTTTTGTTTTTTTTTTTTTTCTACCTCCTTTATATAAATAATTTATAAATATGTCAATACCAAGAAGAATAACTAAAGAAACGCAGAACTTGGCGAACGAACCGCGTAAATGAGAAAAAAAATCATATATGAATAGTTACTCGTGTATTTATATATATATATATATACGTATGCTGTAGTTTTCGTATGTATATTCTGCACTTTTATGGGTATCGTTCACTTCGCCCATGTCTTACATATATCTCGTTTTATTTCGTTTTATGTTATTTATGCATTTATTTATTTTATTCATTTTTCAATTTTTTTTTTTTTTCCCTATTTGTACATGCTCAGCTCCAGGTATTGTTGCAGTTCCTGTACCGGAAAACTACAGACACTTTGACATTTTAATAAATGGACCCGAAGGGACCCCATATGAAGGTTTGTTAAAAGCTTTTGTTTAAAGTATGTATGTATATGCGGGCATATGCATACATACTCTCACACATATTCAAGCGTACATACACACACATAGTAACACACACATAGTAACACACACAAAGTAACACACACATAGTAACCTACACACATAGTAACACACACATAGTAACCTACACACATAGTAACACACACATAGTAACCTACACACATAGTAACACACACATAGTAACCTACACACATAGTAACACACATATAGTAACACACACATAGTAACCTACACACGTGGTAACCTGCACGGTTATATATGCAAACTTCTCGGCAATTACAATTTTACTAATAGGTGGGACATACAAGTTAGAACTTTTTTTGCCTGAGCAATATCCAATGGAACCACCAAAAGTTCGCTTCTTAACAAAAATATACCATCCGAATATTGTAATAGAAAAAAAAAAAAAAAAAAAAATGTAATAACTACTGTGCATGTAATGCGTGTTCTTGTATATATGTATATATATGTCTATATTTATATACGTTTATATGTCAATATTGACCAGTTCGTACATGAGAAGTGCTTAAGCTTTTCCTTTTTTTCCTGACCTATTTTTTGACCTTTTTATTTTTATTATTATTATTATTATTATGTGTGTGTATTTTCTTTTTTTTTTTTTTTTTTTTTTTTTTATAAAAAGGACAAATTAGGTCGTATATGCCTGGACATTTTAAAAGATAAGTGGAGTCCAGCACTGCAAATTCGAACAGTGCTTTTGAGTATTCAAGCTTTGTTATCATCGCCCGAACCTGACGATCCATTAGATTCAAAAGTCGCTGAACATTTTAAGCAGGATAAGAATGACGCAGAAAATGTAGCAAGGGAATGGAACAGAATATATGCGAATAATACTGCTCTATGAGGAAAAAAAGAGAATAAAAAAAAGCGAAAGAAAAAACGGAAAAAAAAACGGATAAAAAAACGGAAAAAAAAACGGAAAAAAAAACGGATAAAAAAATGGAAAAAAAAACGGATAAAAAAATGGATAAAAAAACGGATAAAAAAATGGAAAAAAAAACGGATAAAAAAATGGAAAAAAAAACGGATAAAAAAACGGATAAAAAAACGGATAAAAAAATGGAAAAAACAAAATTGGTTATTCGTGCGAAACTTCATTTTTAATGTCTTACCCTAATATATGTACATCCTTTCGTGTTTACATTTAAGCGCACAGTTGTAATATATATATATATATATATATATATATACATATATACATATATACATATATACATATATACATATATACATATAATATATGTATTTTTTGTACGACTCCTTTTTACTTTTATTATTACTCTTTATTTTTTATTTTTTTTTATTTTTTACACCCCCTTTACCTGTACATATTGCAAACTTGCTAACAAAATATATTCTTAATACATTAAATTTAAGAATTAAAATTAAAATGGATAAAATGCGAGCATAGTTTGAAGCGAAATTTTTAAGCATAAAATTTAAGCACAATTTGTATGCATAATTTGTATGCATAATTTGTATGCATAATTTTTAAGCATATTTTTAGACAATTTTTCGATCAATTTTTAGGCATAATTTCCAAGCGTAACCTATTTTTTAATTGCACATATTTCATAAAACAAAATATATATTTTTACATAATCATGTAAGTAGCACACCCATGGTAAAAAAAAACATAGACGTTTACTTTGAGCATTAATGCGAAGGATATTTGTGCACTGCAATTTTGTTTGTCTAAAAGGAAAACTTTCTTCCCATACAAATGAGAGAAAAAAAGGATAAAACTCTTTTGCACTCTGTCATATGTTTCCCCATTTCGTCATTTTTCCATTTTTCCATTTTGCTATTTTGCTATTTTTCCATTTTGTTGTTTTTTCATATTCCCATTTCTCCGTTTCCTTTTTGAGTGCGATCGTTAAATATCTGCGTAATGAGCAATTGCCAAAAGGAGGATAAGGCATTATGAAAACTTGTTTTTACTCAATATAACTGCAAACTTAAATTTGATAACTATATATAAGCTGTTATATGGTTTATAATTTTTCAAAAAAAAAAATAAATAGCAATACTTTTGTTTTTATTTTGTTTTTATTTTGTTTTTATTTTTTTTTTATTTTTTTTTTCGCATTTTTTTTTATTACGTAATATGATGCAAAATAAATTTCAAAAAACAAAAAAAGGAAAAAAGAATAATAAGCGTATGGAATAAAAGACAAGATATTTCTTTTTAGTTAATTTCAAGTGTGCTGAACTTCAAGTGTGCTGAATTTCAAGTTAGCTGAATTTCAAGTTTGCTTAATTTAAATCTGCTTAATTTTAACTTTGCTTAATTTCCTTTTTTTTCTTTTTTTTTTTTTATGAAGAGATAATATTCTTCCTTGAATTTAATTTTAAAAAATATTACGTATTTTTTTCTTTCTTTTACTTCGTTTAATTCTTTTTTTTTTTTTTATCGCTTTGCGTGAGAAAAAGTGTTTTATACGTTCGCAAAACAGCAAAGAGATATTATAATAAACAAAAAAGAAGCGAATGTTCGTAATATAATACAGCGTAAAATACACCATAGTACATAAATTTATGTGTGTTTAAGTCAATGCGCAGTATTTAATAAGCCATTTATCATACCTCTGAGTTATAATTCTCAGTTATTGTATATTAGTATTACGTAATAATAATACCCCCTTAATATTATTACTCTTTTTTAACATTATTACTCTCTATTTTATTTTTTATTATTTTTTTTTTCCCGTCCTTTTATATATGCATACATACGTACATACATACATGCATACATACGTACATACATACATGCATACATACATACATGCATACATACATACATACGTACATACATACATACATACATACGTACATACATACATACATACGTACATACATACATACATACATACATACGTACATACATACATACGTACATACATACATACGTACATACATACATACATACATACATACGTACATACATGTATACATATATACATACATATGTACATACATACATACATACATACATAATAAACTTACTCTGCGCGGAAATATGTAAAATATCGTTTTCTTTGCTCTTTATTTTATGTGTACTCATTCTCTCATGTACACATGCATATGCAGAAGGGATATATCCCAGTTTTGTAATAATTATTATTTTTTTCTTTTTAATATATACAAAATATTTTTTAAAATAGACGCTTTACTCGTGTGAACCTTAATGGAAAGACAGATATCGAGAATGTGCACATATGCCTAAAGGTGTGGGGATATGAATGTACATATATGCCAACGGGGATGCGAATGTGAATACACACATATATGAGTGTAAATGAAAATATACACATGTATATGAATTCTGTGGGTATTAAATTAGTACACTTCCTTTTACTGTCTGCATAAGCACTCATCTACGCAGAGACTTTTTTGTAATTGTAACACGAGAAGTGTTAGTAAGATTTAACTTAACAAACAGTAACAATCTTTATTTTATTTCCCGCTGCAGTTTAGCACACAACTGAACACTGTAACATTGCTGCACTTTGCTTCAAGTTCTCTTTTTAGCTTTTTTTTCCGTCCAGCGAATCTGTTAAATTCTATTATCTATGTGGCACACTCTGCATCAAAAGGGAGCATAATATATTACACGTCCTTTTCTTTTTTTTTTTTTTTTTTTTAAGGAGCTATATTTGAAATAGCGTTTGTACTACTGTTCGGATAGGGGTACCAATACAGTTATATTTCAACGAAAATTTCGATTTAGCAATATGGAAGAGATGAGCATTGAGAAAATGAGCTCCCCCCTGGGGAGATCTGTATACAAGACAATGAATTCCGATATGAATTACACGTTGATGGATTCATCATTGAATCACTCATCTATTTTAGAAGGATCGATGAGAATTGAAAAAGACAGCAGAGATAAGAGAGTGCAAAAAATGAATGAGAATATTATAAGTGAATACGAATCAGGAAGACAAAGTGTCGTTTTCACTCAGCAAAAATATAAACAATTATTAGAAGGGTTCTTATTATTTATACAAACAAATAAATATATAAGTCAAAAAATTACTGAGTTAAGAGGAGAAGCTACTGATGAGTATAATAGAATGCAAAATAAAAATATTCCCAATATAATAATACATCAAAGACTTATTTGTAATATTAATAATTTTCAAACAGGAAATGAACAATTCGAATTGTTAGCGAAATGCTTAATAAAAGAACCATATTTAGCTTTACCAGCTTATCAAGCTGCTATAAAAGAATTATGGAAATCTCAAGATATCAAAATAGAAATAGATGCTCCAAAAATTGGAATATGTGGATGGTTAGGTAGACATCATGTAACACCTAGAGGATTACAAAGTTCAATGATAAATAAATTAGTAGCAGTGGAAGGAGTTGTAAATAAATGCTCAACTGTTCAACCAAAATTAGTTCAATCAGTATATATAGGAGAAGCTGTTCATGATATAAATGCAGATATTAAAAATGATGAAAAAACTGTTCATTTAAGACCACATTATGATATTACAGATTTTGATAAAACAGCTAAGGATTCTGGTAGACCTCCTGTTACGGACCCAGAAGGGAAAATCATACATAGACATGAAATAGGTTTATGTAAATATAAAAATCATCAAAAGTTTATTATACAAGAAACACCAGAAGATGCTCCAACAGGTCAAATGCCAAGATGGGTTGAAGTAATAGTAGAAGATGATTTATGTGATATTGTCAAATGTGGAGATAGGGTTAGGGTTTGGGGTGTATATAGAGCTAGTTGCGGTCAAGCTAATAGTTCTAATAGTGGTTTAGGTAGATCTTTTTTAATTGCAAATAATGTATTAGTAAAAAATAAAGAAACATATGATTCTAATTTATCGATATCAGAAGCAGATAAGAAAAATTTTCATGCATTTGCTAAAAAGGATAATACTATAGATGTGTTAGGTTATTCGTTTGCTCCATCTATATGTGGTCAAGATATAGTAAAAAAAGGAATTGTATTAATGTTAGCTGGTGGAACTGAACGTGCATTACCTTCTCATCATATTAGAGGAGATATACATATTATGTTAGTAGGTGATCCTAGTTGCGGTAAGTCTCAACTCTTACGTTATGTTATGAGTATAATGCCTGGTACTGTATCAGCAACAGGAAGAGGATCTTCAGGTGTTGGTTTAACTGCTGCTATAGTAACAGATCAAGATACAGGTGAACGAGTAGTAGAAGGAGGAGCTATGGTTATGGGTGATAGAAGAGTTGTATGTATTGATGAATTTGATAAGATGCAACCAACAGATCGAGTAGCCATACATGAAGTTATGGAACAACAAACTGTTACTGTAGCTAAAGCAGGTATTCATACTACCTTAAATGCAAGATGTACAGTACTTGCTGCTGCTAATCCGTTATATGGATGTTGGAATGATACACTTGATATGGGCCAACAATTGCAATTCGAACCTTCACTTCTATCCCGTTTTGATTTAATATTTCTAGTAAGAGATAGTGCAACTGAAAAAGATGATGAACGAATTGCTGAATCGGTACTACGAAATGTTACAGAAAAAGCAAAACCTATAATTAACGAGAGTAGGAATAACCAAAAAAATTTTGTAATTCAAGCAGATAGTTATGATATTAATCCCAAGGCACAGCATATTAGTGTTTTTAATGAAAGAGAAGTAAACAAAAATAATGATAACGATCAAGATAATGAAGAATTTGAAACACCCATTTTTGCTAATAGAGATGAAATGATTTATTATGATAAAGAAGGAGTGGAACATGAAATTTTAACTGTACCATTTTTTAAAAAATATTTACATTATGTTAAAAACATCTTCTATCATGAAAAACAAAGAACAGATGGATGGAAACCATACCCAGAAGTAAGTGATGAAGCATGCGAAGTCATTGTCGAATTGTATGCAGATCTCAGAGAAAAAGCAGCCAAATATTCGCACAATAAAATTATACAAGGAGTTACACCCAGAACGTTAGAGGCTATCATACGAATAGCATCAGCTCATGCAAAACTTAAACTAAACAGATATGTTACAAGTGTTGATGTTAACTACGCCAAAAAATTACTCATGTATACCTTGTTTGGTGAGGATATTACAGATGATAACGAAGAGGAAGAAGAGGAAGAGGAAGAGGAAGAGGAAGAGGAAGAGGTAGAGGAAGAGGAAGAGGAAGAAGACGAAGACGAAGAAGACGAAGATGAAGAAGACGAAGATGAAAAAATTAGCAAACTTTTCAAAACCAACAAAAAAAATAAGCAAAAAAGAGCATACAGAAAAAGAGCAAGCCAGAAGAATGACGTCACTAGTAAAAAAAAACGAAGAAAAGGGCAAACCTCAAAAAATGATGCAGAAGGTTATATGATAGATGATGCAGAACAAAGAGGTGGTACTCCTAAATCTACTCCTTTAGACGTTAAAGAAATTGAAAGATTGATTGTTGAAAATGTAACACTCAACGATCCCGGAGATGGCCTGAGGGACGAGGAGCTCTTGGACTTGGTATGCGCCACGTCTTTAAAGGCGAACAGAAAAAAAAAAAAAAAAAAAAAAAAAGTAAAAGTAAAAGTAAAAGTAAAAGTAAATAGAAGTAAATAAAACTAAACAGAAGCAACATTACATATGCTGCATATACACATGTACTTGTATTTTTTTTCCATTTTCTTATATTTTTTGTAGATAATTCTAGGAAACAAGGATAAAATACCACAGCTAGCTAAGCTCGATATCAGCCAACTACGTAAAATCATAAACTCCTTAAACGAGATGGACGGAGCACCAATTTACTACGTAAAGAAAGACAAAATAGTCTACAAATGTTAAAAGGTTTTTAACTGTACTGTACTTTTTCTTCCCTTATATATTATTTACTTTTTTTTTTTTTTTTTAAACCACTGAAAAATATTTTTGCTTATTCTACTGCCCTTCCCCTTTTTTTTTTATATTGTCAAAATGTACCATTATTATCATCATTACAGTCATCATAATAATCCTTATTATAAACATCGTTGCTGTTATTATATATAATCAATATTATTTTTTTTTTTCTTTTTTTTTTTTTTTTAAATGCTAATGTGCTTAAAATACTCTTTCCTTTTTTTTAACGTTCCAATGTTGTCATACAATTTTAAATGTACACCGTTATGACTAATTAAAAAGAACACTGTTCTTGTGGTATTGCGCTTTTCAAATTTCGCTTATAATATCGTGTTTAAGATGATCATTTAAAAAGTTAAGATAAAATTCGTAAGCATATTTAAAAAAAAAACTACAATTAAATGGAATAAATAAAATAGAATAAATAAAATGGAATAAATAAAATGGAATAAATAAAATGGAATATATAAAATGGAATAAATAAAATGGAATAAATAAAATGGAATAAATAAAATGGAATATATAAAATGGAATAAATAAAATGGAATAAATAAAATGGAATAAATAAAATGGAATATATAAAATGGAATAAATAAAATGGAATATATAAAATGGAATAAATAAAATAAAAAATAACAAAATAACGTGCAATCTCTTTCTCACATTTGTGCACGTACGCCAAATATGCACACACTACATTAACTTCTGCGCTTTAAAATATTGCTTTAAGTGCATAATAGAATAAATGGTTATTGCCACTAGTATTACAATTTCTATTATGTAGAAATAAAACATCTGATTGTGGACAGCCTGGTTATGCTCATACAAATTGGTTGCCTGTGAGGGGAAAAAAAGGAGGTACAGAAATATGTGAACATATACATGCAGACATTCATAATCACAAGTGCAAATATACACATAAAAACATACCCACAAGCGCACACACATGTAAATATATACATAAAGATATACCCACACGCACAAATGCAAAAACAAACTGAGGGGCCCCAATTCGTACCATCTGCTTTTGGTATGTCTGCTCCAACTTCATAGAACTAAATCTCTTCTTTAAGTTGAGCAAAATATTTAATGTTTCACTGAGTTCTGATTTTTTAGCTACATTCTGTAAATCTATATCTGATCCTCCAACATCAATTGATAAACTCCATTTTATAGACGTACTCTTAAACCAATTCGATGCAGGACAAGAAATACAAATGTAGTATAATCCATTCTTTTTAGTTAAGAACGACACTTTTCCTGAACATGTGCATAATTATGAACAAAAAAAAAAAAAAATAATAATAAATATACACACATAAACACATACATAAATACACACATAAACACATACATATATGCATACATTTTGTATATGTATATACGACAAAAATGACGACAGATGCATCGATATGATAAAAATAAAACAAGTGTTCTGTATTCACATGTTTGTATATGTGCATTCAAGTTTACCTTTGCTCACTTGAGAAGCTTCATGGGAATTTAAAACTCTCCCCTCCCGGTCTTTAAAGTTAATGAGGCATTTAAGCTCTACAAAAAAAGGACAAAACGTTTTGCGCATATTTTATTTTGTAATTTTATTGTTATTTCAAATTTCTGTAGGTTATTATCTCATCATTTTATCATTTGTTATCTTATCATTTTTTATTCTGCCGTTTTATTATTATTATTATTATTTTTTTTTTTTTTTTTTTTTTTTGCTAATTTTAAATTCCTGTTATGCTTATTTTTCCGCAAATATAAAAACGCACTCACAAAGACGCATGTTCATCTCTTCCTTTGCGGACTACTTGCTTAAATATTGCAGAGATTTAATTTATTTTCAGCTCTTTTGTACAACTTCTTTACATTTTCTTATTTATTTTAATATTCTTGCCTTTCAATCCGTAATTGTCATAGGTAGCTGTTATAACAACATTACTTACTACGCTTTCGACAAAGCACTTTTCTACACCCTCTTTTACAAAAAAATATGCAGCTTGAACAGGGAAACAAATAAAAAGTAGTAGGAACAATACAAAAATGCTGCCTTTTACCCCTTTCATTATGTACAGAAAATTTGCATAATATAGCACATAATCGTTATTTTATTATATTAAACTGTATTACACTTTATTTTATTATATTATACTATAGTGTATTATACTATACTATAGTGTATTATACTATACTATAGTGTATTATACTATACTATAGTGTATTATATTGTATTATATTTTATTATATTTATTTATTATATTTTTTATTTTTATTTTTTTGCTCATAAACTAAACAGATACTTCACAATGTTTACTCAATTATTCAGTGGGATAATCTATCAGCATTACGACAGACTCTTTTGTTCGGGTTACAAACTTGTGCGCACTCGCAACAAAAAAAAAATAGCAAAATAGCAAAACAACAAAATAGTAAGATAATAAAATAAAAACTTTAAAAAATTAAAGATATTGATATACAATAAAACAAAATAAAGGTAAACAAATTGAACTAATATTCAATATGCCTTAACGGATCACTTAGTGCCCCTACGTCGGCCTAGGTAACCGATATTTGCCTTACCAATTCACTTATATTTACAATAATATAAATAATTTCTTAAATGTATCAATCCAATCGCGTTCAAATTTTTTTTGTGTATAGCTCGTTGTTCTTTTACTATGAAAAGGGTAAAGGTACCTTTCCTGTGCAGCTACAAATTCGTGTGCATCGTATTACATACATACAGAAGTATACACATATATACGTATAAACATATATGTACGCAAAACATATACATATATATACTCTTATATGCACAAACTTGGGAAAGTAGCAAAAAACAAAATGTACTTTGCTTATGATGCCACATGAGTGAGTATTATTGATTACTCTATTTTGCCGTTTACTCATCAGATAAGTAATTTTTTTTTTTTTTTTTCTAAAAAAAAAATGAAATGAAATGAAATTAATTTGTTCTCTGCATAAATTTTACGTTAGCTAAAAAAGAATAAAAAAAAAAAAAAAAAAAAAAATAATGTAACAAAACTAAATGAAAAAGAAAATATACGTATTCCAAATTTGGTAAATGTAAAAATAAAATAAGAGGCAAAGTCGCTATAATAAAAACAAAAAAACTCAAATTTGAAAGAAAATATACCCAAATGGTACACACAAAAAAAATATATATTCATATGTATATGTATATGTATATATATGTACATATATATATTACACGATTTTGTTATGCTTTAAAGTTCTATTTCAATACTTTTTAACTCGTCATTCTTAAACACTTGTCATCCATTAATGCGCATGTTTAATTACATGTAAACATATTCATAATTTTTTTTTTTTTTATTTATATTTTTTTAAGTGTTGATTCAAAATTTTGTGTCATTTAAAAGTGAAATAGGAGACCAAGCAAAACGAAAACAACAAAAAGGCGAATAAATGAAAGATCAAAAATAGGGGATGGGCAGAGAGCCCAAGCAGATCTCTTATACATACGTGCACGCGTGCATAAGTACACACATACACATTCATAAATAAAAAAATACATATAATATATAAACGTGTGCTCGTTTATACACGTTTATGTACACACTGTTTGTCCTATTTATTAGAAGCTTCACACAGCAGCAGGGATCTCTGCGCCCTCTTTCAAAATGAACCCATAACGAATTAAATATTATGCACCCTGCTTCCAATCCCGATATTTATATCATTTTGTTTCATTATTCTTCTCTACATTTTCCATTCCCTCTTTACCGTCCATCGAACAATTTAAGCGCACCGAGGGGAGAAAAAAAAAAAAAATAAAAATAAAAACAAGTACCCCGACCTATAAAATAGATTTGCTCCCATTTATTAACAGATCATTTTTGTTGGTGACAGGATCATAAAAAGAAACTATGTTAAAAAAAAAAAAAAAAAAAAAAAAAAATGAATTTTAAAAATTACTGCCCATTCAACTACCCCGAAAGTCGGAACATTAACGCACTTGATGATCTTTTAAGTTCTAAAGAAAGCTTAATAAATTTCAAAAATTTTATTTTAAAAAATTTAAATGTAGATAGTATAGATTATGATTTAAAAAAGATTGAAAATAAAAAGAATTTGCTAAAAAATGAGGAGTTTAGAATAAAGAAATGGTATCTGAACTTTCAACCACTAACTAATATATCTATAGAGCAATATTGGAAATATGAGAAAGTTACAATTAAAGATATTCTGAGCTCAAATATTAATATTTCAAGTGATAATAATGTGGAGCTAAAAAAGAATAAAAAATACCTCAAGCACATTTGTAAATGTATATTAAAAGGAAACCCACATGAATCGTTATTAAAAAATTGTTTTAAATACTCCGCATACCATTCGAACAATTTAGATAAGCATTCCAGAAATAATTTTACTAATAATATTAATTCTTCCTTATTAAGTTTAAACTCTAGAGCAATTAAAAATACACAGAATTTGATAAACTGGAAATTGAAATATTCCCATAATTTTTCCAATTTTCAAAAAGCGCGTCCTGACCAACTTGAAAACAGTTCATCCACTTTTCATTCTACCGATGCAGGTAATAATAAAAAAAGGAGTATCGATCAAAGGGTAGATCATAATAAAGGAAATAACAATGGTATTGCATCAAATACTTATAAAATTGCTATAAAGGATAAAAATAGTAAAAGAAAAAAAAGGAAGGGTTAACATTTCTACGACACACTCAGGAGAAGTGCACTCGGAATTCGAACCTTCTATTTTTTTCCTTTTTTTTCATCTTCTTTTTTTTCTTTTTTTTTTTTGTACACATGATGGTTACTCCAATTCTGGACTGCTCAAATATTTGTGAATAGTTAAGCAAGTATAATATTACTCTTCTTTTGTTTCGTTCTGTTTTTATTACTTCATTTTATTTTATTTTTATTTTTTTTTTTTTTGCGATATGCAGTATATATGTAATTCACCTGTGTAGGCATACGCATATATAAGCTAATATATTAATACTTGTGTTTACACAACTGTGTATGTTTTCAAATTAAGGAAAACAGCTCCTTTACATTAAAACTATAAAAGTTTACATTCAAATTATAAAGGTTCACATTCATTATTATGACTGCTACATTTTTGATATTTGCAATTAATAAAGTGCAATGGTAAAAAAATGAGGAAAACGCTACAAAAGTAAAAATATTTAATTTTTTTTTTCTCCACTGCTTTATCGCTAAAACTTGAAAACAAAATTTGTTCATTAATAAATTAGCTCGTTCGTATTTGGCTTAGTCAAAGGAGTAAAACCGGAAAGCATTAATCTTTTTTTCTTTTCTTCAAATGCAGTTGTATGTGTACATTCGACTCACGCATAAGCGCAACACGCTATCTTTGTGTATATAACTCTATACTTTTATCTGCATGAACTTGCATGACCATACATTAAAATGTATTAAAGTGTATATATATACATGTATGTATATAATTTGCATATTTTTTTGCGAACAGGAATACACTAGTATGACTTTGCTTTAAATATGTATACCGTGTTTACCATAGTGGTTTATTTAATTCCTTATATTTAGTATATGTTACATGTAAATTTAAAATACGATAAAATATTATGCTTTTTATTTTTCCCTTTTTTCTTCCTCAAAAATTTAACTCACACAAATTTAAAAGTTTTTGTTATATAGTGCATATGTGTATATATACCTCTTTATGTAACAATTCTTATAATTCAAAAGTGAAAAAAAAAAGCAAGGAAAAAAAAAAAAAAAAAAAAAAAATTTTAACGCAATACTTGAAAAACGTTCATTTTGAACAAGTTCATAGAGCCAGATCAAAACGAACATTAAATAACAAAGCTCACAAAGGGAAATAAATAAAAAAAAAAAAATAATATAACAAACATAAACTCCCTACGTCAATTATGTTACTGTTCAACTTTTTGCGCCTTTTCTTTTCTTCAAAAAAGAAAAAAGAGTAAAACCGGGAAATAAAATAAGGTAGTAAATAGGAAAGATAGAGTAACCAATTGAAAAAAAAAAAAAAAAAAAGTTATATACCTAGTTAAAAGGAAAGAGGGATAAACCATTTTAAACGAAAAAGTGGACATAAAATATCCAAGTGGCCAAGGGACAAAACGAGTAAGCTATCAAATAAAAGTGAATAAGCGAAGCTGAACCAGCCAAGCAAAGCAAATAAAAGTGTATCATGCTAAGAATCATCTATGTGGTATTAACTGAATGCTTCATTGGTTTACTTACCACGTACCTCCTTCACTTTGAGATTGTAGAATGCGAAAATAAATTATTTCCCATATACAAAGTACTTCCACATATAATAAGTAATACAAAACTGCTTAATACAAAGGAGCTTAATCGAAAAGCACAAAAGAAATATTTAAAGAAATATTTATTTTTATCAAAAAACTGTTTTTCAAAAATCAACGATTCAACATCAAGTGATCCAATTTTAAAATACCACAAAGGAAATAGTGTGTCACATAGAATAAAAAATAAATGTGCTACATTTA
Organism: Plasmodium brasilianum; assembly: GCF_023973825.1. Lineage (NCBI taxonomy): Eukaryota > Apicomplexa > Aconoidasida > Haemosporida > Plasmodiidae > Plasmodium > Plasmodium brasilianum. The sequence goes on from NC_090123.1 coordinate 327,340, forward strand.
ATACGAATTATTTTTCTTTTGTCAAATTAAGGAAATTAAAAATTTTTAACAATGATGTTCATAAGGATAAATTTTTAGGAAATGATAAAAAGGAAGAAGAGGACAAAGAGAGTGATAAGAATGGGAGTGTAAAACATGTAAAACGGGATCCTTATGGAAGTGGAAAAATTAAAAAAAGTGTAATTAGTAACAAGATTGAACCGAATGAACAAGATGAAAAATGGAAAAGATATCTGCAGGACAAACGAAGGAAAGAAATACTAAAAGATTTAGGAAATAAAATGAAGAGAAAAAATAAAATAATAGGAAAAGGATATGTAAGACAGGGTACACCAAGTACTGGTGATCATACGGGTATAGTAGGAGTACATCAAGATGTAACAAAAACTAGAAAAGCAAAGGATGAAAAAGAGTACAAAGCAGCGGACGAGGAAATGGATGCATATGGAGATAAACATGAGGAAGATGATGAAGTTGAAAATGACAACTTGGACGAGGATTATGACGACGATGACGATTACGACGACGATGAGGATGAAGATGATGATGATGATGATGAGGATGATGAGGATGATGAGGATGAAGACAACCATTTTGATTACTTCAACGACAGGAGTTATTCCGGTCAATCGGGTCAATTGGGCCACTCGAGACAGTCAAGGGAAAGCCTTTTTACGAATTATGGAAAAAACGAAAATAAGGATAACGGTATACATTACGATGGTAGGAGAGAGAACTTTTCTTCAGGCCCCTCATCCTCATCAGGTTCATCATTTAACGAAAGCATAAACAATATTTTTACTTCAAGAAAAACGAAAGATTACCCATTATTTTTCCCCTTAAATAATAAATCATTTGAAAACAGTAACAACAAATATTTCGATAAGATATGTAGTATACCCCCGAATGAATTGATTAACCGCTTTTTTGAAAATACGTCAGAAAGAGTTAAAGATGCTGTAAAAAATATAATATTTAATATTATAGGAAATATTCAAAAGTACACTATTGAAACTTCTATTTTAATTACATATGATAAATTGTATAATTTCCTTTTACAAATTATCTTAACAGGATATATGATAAAAAATGCTGATTATAGATTAAGTTTAAATGAGTCTCTTTATGACCAAAATAATATTATAAATAAAAAAGAAGAAGACATTTATAATCTCAAAAAATCCTTTTATTCCTTATTTGCTGATAGCTATAAAAAAAATAGAGAAGAAACATTAAATTCAAGTGAAGTAAATAGTAAAAACAGTTATACTCATCATGTAAGTGGTCAAGAGATGGATGTAAAGGGCATGCCTCAACGTGATAGCAGTGAAAGGGAAACTTCTCTTTACTATAATAAGGACTCCTCCGATGGGAGTACCAGCACGTATGACGAAGCGAGTGGAACACATGGCCAGGCTAAAACTACAATTAATTTAAACAATCAATATTACACAAAATGTAAGAAAATGGAGAATGATGATTTTCCTATAATCAATACAAAAAACTATATAAATTTTTTAAGAAAAAAAGTTAACTCTTTAGAAAACCAGTTGAAAATGTTAAAAGAAAATAAAAATGTTTTAAGTGATGATTTGCTTTCATATATCAAGTCTCTAACTGATATTCAACTACGCTCATTAACAGATAATATAGGAGCATTAGTATTAGATGCTACAAAAAAAATTGTAGAATTAGTAATTCAAGGTATGACATTAAATATTAATAAAAATTTATCTAACGAACTTATATATATTAGTGGTTCAGTATTAACTTACATTTGTTTCTGGCAATTAATTATTGGCTATACATTGCGAGAAATGGAAATAAGAGATGAACTCTCCGACTACCTAAAGGGAAATTAATACCTCAGAGCTTTATTAATTTTTTTTTTTTTTTTTTATATTGTAGAAGCTTTTTTAACATCTTATTCATGAAACATAACCTTTGCATGTATATGTGCATAGAAGCATATAAAACAGTATAGTTTTTTTGTGTTTTTTTTTATTTTTTTAAATATATATGCACACATTGAGACAAGTTTTGTTTTTGCATTTTTGTTGTTATTTTTACTTATGCATATATGTGTACATATACATACCTTTGCATGTGTATATGTACATTCGGATTAACCCCCAACATTATGGCAAATATAAAATGACAGTTGTAAGAACTTCCTTCCATATGTTTTTAATACATTACAAAAACTGCGTAGTCCATATAACATATCATATTATTTTACTTGATTTATTTTTTTTTTTTTTTTTTTACATAAGGGAAAGTTCCACCATTTTTGATCATTCTTCAAGGTCATTATAATTCATCTTTGATAGATATTCTGAATTTATAATTTCCCTTTTTGGGTTATTTTGTAAGTTGATAAAACACATTATACTGTAATAAATGTGTTTTCTGAATTTATATGTTCTCTTAATTTTACCTGCACAATTAATGTATGATAGTTTTTTAATGTGTCATTTTATTTTATGTACAATAGTTAAACAATAAACCTTAGTAGAACCACACATTAGAGTTTGGTTTTCCATAGTTTTAATTTCTCATTCGTAGTGTTCACTTTTTTGCGTGCATGTTTACAAATTTACATATGTGCATGCGCACATATATATGTATATTATTTTTATTCTTATTTTTTTTTTCGACAAAAGGGCTACTATCTCATACAATGAAACATTTTTGTATTTTATAGGGTGTCTTACACAAATTTATTTTTGTAGAATATATTGTCAACCCAAATGCGCTAATTTAAAAAAAAAAAAATGTTGGTATGAAAAATTTCCTATTTTTTATTTATTTTTTTTTTTTCTCATTATATATTTTTCCTTAAATATTCAACACAGATTAATGCTCAAATTAAAATTTCCCTTCTTTATTTTACTATGTGTTATCCTTATTCTTATGTACACTGTAATAGCGACATAATTGCCCAGACGTTAATAAAAGGTGCATTTTTCCTTTTACTTATTATGTACACTATGAACATATAAGTATACAAATGTATATATACATATATATGTACTTATATGCTAATAATGCACATTTCATGTGAAGACACATCTAAATCAAAACGGTGTTATTAAAAGCCTTGATATTACAATTATGCAAAAACAAACTGATTGATTTATAATTTATATTACGTAAAAGAATTAAATCAGGTATATATAAATTAAAAAAAAAAAAAAAAAAAAAATTGGCGATATATATATCAGCGGATACGAAGCCGTTAAATATGTTCAGAGTAAACAAATCATTTTGTGAATTTACATTACATCATATACATTCTTACACAAAATTATATATGTATAAAAGTATATATTCCTAAATGGCATTCTTATAATATGCAAAAAGAGAATAGGTGATAAGATGTCCACATTTTTTTTAAATAAATTTATATTTCACATTTTGCTGAAATAACAAACCACATGAACAAGTCAGAATTCTAAGTAAAAAAAGCTGTATTTTGAATTATGAAATGACTAATAAAAAAAAAAAAAGAAATTAAACAATTAAACAATTAAACAATTAAACAATTAAACAATTAAACAATTGAACAATTAATCAAGTAAACAATTAATCAAGTAAACAGTTAATCAAGTAAACAGTTAATCAAGTAAACAATAATAAAACAGTAATCTTAAAAACGAGTTACATTCATTTAATAAAAATGTCTATTATTAAACTTATGTACGAACATATATGCAACTACTTACTATTGTTATATTTTTATTAATTACACTACATTTTTTTTTCTTTTTTTCTTATGTATATTAATAATTGATAATTTTCAGAAGCGATATAAATAACCGAGAAGAAAACGAATATGTTCATACTATATTATCATTTAAATAATACATTCATTTGAATGCTTAAAGTTTCTTGTAACAGTTCAATTTATTTTGTCACTTTCCCTTATTCTTTGCATATCTATTTTTTTTAATTCTCAAATTCTATGGAATATTATTCAAACTTATCTATTTGAACTATTTAAGGAGGAGAACATAAATAAAAATATAAACGAATGATAGGAAGCAAAAGAAAATTTTATTGTATTCTAGTTATTTTATAATGCTGCAACAGTCTATCATTCAAAAAAAATATTTTAACTTAATAAATAAATAAATTCATAAAAAAAAAAAGCAGAAACGAAAATGTAAATAAATAAAAAGCCTCAAAAAGTAGACGTTAAATTACAGTGTTTATTTGTGTATATATATATATATATGAATGTATTATGGACTATTAAAAATAAAACATTAAAATAGAAAGCAGTACCCAATTTACTGCTTTCGCTTTTATTAAGTGATTACTATTGTATTCATTTTATTGACAACTGCTTTATGCGCATAAAACTTTCATTCCGCTCATTCAGTGCAAAAATAACATGCCTTCTTCTACCATTTCCCCTTATCTTTTTTTTTTTTTTTTTTTTGTTATTGTTGTTTACAATTAGCATTAATACTATCGTATTTGCTTGAATTGCTGCATGTGTATAGTACAAATTTCCTAATTATTTCACACCTATGTGTTTTCTTTTATTTTTTATTTCCAGTACAGTAGTGTTTATTTATCGAGACAATATCCTTTAACCTATCGATTTGTCCCGTCAAATATATATTCAGTTGCTCACACGTTGCTATACATACTTCTAATTTTCTGAATAAATGCACAAATTTTTTATGTTCAAAAAGATAATAATAATGCGGTACTGTACTGTTATTGGACATAACAAATGTTCTTCTGATAATATGTTTAAGATTCTTTAATGCTTTACAATCAATTATGAATGTAATAATTATATGTAAAAGGTCATATTGAATAATGTCCAATGTATCAGCATGACTTATAGACTCATTCATATTGTTTAGTTTATTATTTACAAAAAAAAACTTATACTGAAGATCATAAAGAGATATAACTAAATTATTAATTACATTACGAAAGAGTTTATTCCTATTAGAAATCCTTTCATCATTCAAAGTATAATCCATTTCTTCTTTTATAACTATATGACAAAAGCAAATTATTGCTTTATTAATGCTTTGTAAAAAATACATATAATATACATATATATATATATATATGCATATATTTTAGTACAATATATTAGAAGTAGGTTTATACACAAAATATGTGAAAATGCATCTACCAAACTGTAAGGAAAATTTTTTTTTTAAAATAATAATTAATGTAGTGTTGCTCTTCTTTTACGGTTCAAGTATATTGTGTAATGTATATTTTTATACATTTTTTGAGTAAATAAAAAAATTGTATATAAATTGTATACGAATTGTATACGAATTGTATATGAATTGTGTAAATATAATACTAAAAAGAGATGTAGATTCAAAATTATGCAATTTTAATATATAAGTACATGTGTTCCGTTTTAATACAAATACCATATATTACATCGTTTAATTACATAATGCACAAATTTATTAATATTTTTGTAGATAGTATTTTACATCTTTAAAAGATAAAGTGTATATATAGTAGAATAACAAAATTTAAAGTAATGTTAAGATAGGCTGAATGATGAATTACACATACTGTGTAAAGGGTATGGATTGTATCTAAATTGACCCTAAAATAAAAAATGCTTACACAAAAAGAATAAACACATTTAAGTGTATAAACATAAGCACTACAAGTAACCAATTTTTTTTTTTTTTTTTTTAAGGTGATCCTATTTTCTTAACTTTTGTTAATCTTTAAACAAACGCCAAATTTAAAAATAATATAAAATTTTAAAGGAAACAGGTTACTTCAAAAAAATTTTCCACGCAAAAAAATGAAGCTTAAAAAATTTACATACTCTACACATCCTTATCATGTTGTATGATAAATATAATGTATACTTTTTCTTAAAAGTGTTTTGTGGAAATACTATTTTTCGCTTAAAAATAAGAGAAGAAAAAGGCAAAAATGAGAAAAAAAGAGAACAAATGGGAAAGAAACGTGTAGAAACGAGAAGAAATGAGAAGAAATGAGAAGGAAAGAGAAGGAAAGAGAAGAGAAAAAAATAAAGAAAAAAAAATAAAGAAAAAAAAATAAAGAAAAAAAAATAAGGAGAAAAAAATAAAGAAAAAGAAATTCCATTACAAATATTTGTTCATGATCTTAATACTTAATAAAAAAAAAAGTTCAAAAAAAAAAAAAAAAAAAAGCTGCTACCTCTAGTTGAGATTATTCAAACATGAACAGGAAAAAACAAATTGGTTGATGATAGTTCGTTTTCTTTTATACATATATATATATGAGTACATTTGTAAAGACATAATTTCCTTAAAATAATATAAAAAAAGCGAATTTATTGGATAATTATCATTAGTTCAGTGTGCTTTGTGTTCCAACTACTTCAGAAATAAAAAAATACATGAGCAAGCCGTAACACAGCGTACAAAATCTATCTCTTTAGGCTATGAATAATAGAGGATTATGAAAAAAAAAAAAACATATGGCTAGTATTAGCAGTTGTGCAAGTACCAAAAATGCACAGATAAAAATAAAAATTTGGTGCTTTTAAGTTCGTCTTCCCACATTTTTACTTAAAATAAAATATGCATATAATGTCTTCCTACGTATATGTTTATATAAAATGGCTAATAAGTCCAAAGTTTATTGACCTAAAGAAATATTCGCACATACATAATTTACTTGTATAGAAAAAATTATTTTGCACATATAGCTATATAAAAAAAAAATTCTGAACAAGTCATAAGTTTTCACAAAATATTTCGTTCTCGATTAATACAACTCTTATATAAGAGAGAAAAAAAAAAATTCTTTGTGCCTTCAAAAACAATATATCCTATTATGTGTTTATAAATAAAGCGAATTTGTTAGTGTTTGCATTATCGCTATTTTATTTTTTAACATATTAAATAAATTAGTAGCTTACAATATTGCAGTACAGAATACGAGATGTGTATTTTCATATATATATTCACGCACATACATGCAATTTCTTTTTATTCAAAAAAAAGACGAAGCGGCAGAACAACGAAACAACAAAAAGACAAAAAGATATCACATAAAAAAACAGTCTCTTCAATTTAATCCAAATATAGTATTAACTGAATTGACCTATACATATGAACAAATATAGACTTGCTTCCCCCATAAAATATAATAATTAAAATATGTTATTCCCAAGAATAACAATACTTTGAACTTTGAAAATTAACACAAAACTATGAAAAGGGAATGACCTTATGCATTCTTCCTCCGCTGTTCATGTTTTAATAACGTATCTTCTAACAAAGATATAATATTGCAACGAATTTTGCTTCTTTTACTTTTTTCTCACTTGTTTTGTGTGTTTTGTATGTTTAGACCATTTTGTGCGTTTTGTACACTTTGCATCTTTTGTTCTTTTTTTTTTCTTTTTAAATGTACATGTTTGAAAACATTTATTAAGGCTTAATCATTCGAATTACTACAAAGTGGTAAGTTAAATGAATCAAATTGTATATGAATGAAAAGAAAAAATATATTGTCATATAAAAATGGGTAAAAAAATAAAATAAACACATAATAAAATTTTCCCATAATTTATAATAAAGTCTTCAAATCACAATTAATTATAACAGAAAAATGTACAATTTTTATGAAAACAAAATAAAAATAACAAATTTGAAAGATTTCTCTGTCCAATTAATGAAATCTATAAGTTTTTTTTTTTTTTTTTTTCGGGGTTATTTGTATGCTAATTTGTCCCTGCATTTAACACTTTTTGCATATTCTAAAGATATGTTAGAAATATCCCAGAATCAAGAGAAAGATATTGTATTATTAACTGTTTAGTTCATTTTTAATTTGTATAATTTCCTTTACTGGTATAGGCTCATAGGGAAATTTCTTCAGCGTTGGTATTGTCAAATTTTGCAAGGAAGTAATTAAGTAATCAATTGAACTGTCCGATAGTCTTACACTTGAATTTTCTTCTGGTAATATACTCAAAAAGTCATTTATTATATTTGGCATGGTGATATATTCCCTCTTAAAAAAATATTCATTATCGTCACTATTGTTCTTTCTATTTGAAATGCTAATATAATTTGGATTTTCATTCCAACAAATATTTCTTTCAACACGTTTCTTCTTTTTTCTTTCATCTTCTAAAATCTGATAGTTTTCAAAAGGTTTATATAAAGACATCATCTTTAAATCAGGCCTAATGATGTAATTAAATGGGGTGTTATTATTACCATCCTTTTTCTCTTCGATTTTCTTTTTTTCTATACTCTTTATACTTGCATTATTGTTGTTACTTAATTTCTTTTTTTTTTTTACATAGCTCCGAGAATCCAAAAAATTGAAGGAGTCATAGGTTGACTGAATTAGGCCTTTTTTTATAAATTTTTTTTTTTTTTTTTTTTTTTTTTTTTTTTTGTTCCCACTTTTCTCCTTCAAAATTGGTAGTACCATCGAATTCATTTTTAATTATATCCTTACTATCGTTATATTTTATCTCTTCATCCTTTTTAATGACTTGGTTAAACTTGTTCACACCATCTCCGTTTATATTTTTTTTGTGCGATTGTTCATTCTGTGAAATAGGTACTTTCTTTTCCTTGTCTTCTTGGTCATCCGCCATTTCCATCTCTTCATATTCTTCCACTTCTTCCTCCTCTCCTCCTATTTTCTTTTCCTTTTTTCTCTTTTCTGTTTCGTAGTCACCATGCGGCATCAGCTCTAGGAACATATCTGTTCTGTTAACATCAAAAAGGGAGAAAGTTTTTTTTAAAGACACACCACCAAATAATTGCGAATTAATTAAATTTATTTTAAACTGTAAGCTGTCTATATCATTTTTTTTTAAGTTTTCAAGATAACCCTTACAAAGTATATCCGTAATACTAGTATTTTCTATTATCATATTTTCATTATTGGTAGATGCATTTACAAAATCGAGTAGAACATTTTTATTTTCTTCCATGTTATAACCTGAATCATATTTTAATTTTGTTTCATAAAGTTTATTTAAGTTTCTCATATCCCCATATAGTATCTCCAGCTGTATTAACAAATTCCATATTTTTTCACATGCTTTATTTTTTTTTTTCAATAATAGAATATAATTGTACTCGAATTGGTTATATTCATTTTGTCCTGACTTTGATTTTACATTTTTCTTGTTTGATATATTAATACCCTTATCATACTGTTCATAAAAATTTACATAAAAATTATGTATAAATTTATAAATTAACGACCTAATATTATCAATATTTCCTTTTTCTAATAAGAATTTTATATAATATAAAAGGAAACATTTCTTGGATGAATATTTTTTATACCCTTCATTCATAATATATATAGCTCTTTTTTCATTATTTAAAATTCTTCTTTCCATATTAGCACAATAATAATACATATACTGTGAACATTTATCATCATTTATAATTATACCCACATAATATCTCCATATAGTTTCATCATAATTTCTCTTAACAAAATTTAAAAAATGTGTATACACAAAATCTCTTCTCCTTTTTTTGTTTATATGAATATATTTTATAAAATAATTTTTTCTTTCTTCTATTTTTTCATAATCATTTTGGTTAAATCTTCTTCTTATATCTTCGTCATCTTTATTAGATGGTTCTTTCAACATGTCTTCCATGAAATCTTCTGGTAATTCTTTTACATTCCTGTTGTTTTCATAATATGTAGTATAACCATTCTCACAATGTGTTACGTAAGAAATATCATTTTGGTCCCTATCTGAGCAATTAGTTTTAACTCTTTTAGGTTCATTTTCTTCAGCCCCATTTGCAGCGTCATTTTTGACCCCATTTTTGGTCTCATTTTTCTCCCTACATTGTCTTTCAGTCTTTTTTCTTTTATTCCTCGTGTTGTCTAAACCTTCATAGGGGAACATATTAAATTTGTTTTTAGAATACAAAAAGGGGAGTGAAAATTTTTTTTTTTTTTTTTTTTTTTTGAGAAACCTCCTCAAGCATAAGTTGGTATAAAAAATGGGCTTGGTTTATTAAAGAATGTCTTTCAAAAAAGAATGCAAAATTTAATTTTAGCAATTCATCAAAAGGAAGATATACTTCTATTGCTTCTCTCATCACCCTAATACCATAGTCATATTTTTTATTTAATAATAAAAATTGAAAATAAGAAAACCATAAGTCAGCATTAAATTGTAGATGTATTAAGGCCTGTTCATAAACATACATTATTCTTTTACATGCTAATGACAATTTTAATTTTAATGGATTGGTTTTTTCAAAATTAATTATTTTCATCCATTTTGAGAGTACTGTGGTATTCTCTATTTTATACTTAGCATTAATAGGAATAATTATTTTAAATTTTTTATCATAATTTACTTCTTTATACATATTACATAATTCTTTATATGCATTTTTTGAATTTAAATACTGGCTATTATATGTAGATATGGAGCCGTTTGTGAAACTGTCATTTGTGGTTTTTTCATATGAGCAAAAGCATTTCCATACCTTGTCCAAATATTTTGTAGTGTTATTAAGCCAACAATGGTAAAATTTTCTTAATTTGTCATCACTCGTGTAATATTCAATGTATGTAATCTTTATACTCTTATCAGGTATGTACGATTTAAAAATGCTCTGTTCCTTTTCGGATGGGAACAGGGGGCCCTCGCCACAGTCATTAGTATTCCCACTGTAATGGTAGTAATACGCATTATTATTACTATTACTGTTATTATTACTATTACTGTTATTATTACTGTTACTATTATTATTATTATTATTATTATTATTATTGTTATTATTACTATTACTGTTATTATTACTATTACTGTTATTATTACTATTACTGTTATTATTACTATTACTGTTATTATTACTATTACTATTACGATTACTATTACGATTACTACTGTAGTTATTACCACCTCTATTGCTATTATTTCTTCCATTAATACCGCTTCTATTCCTACCACTCTCATTCTTAAAAGGATAGTGCAATAAATTCTGAACATCGTTATTTAGTAAATGATTCGTGTTATATATTTTTATTAATATGTATAACAATTCGACCCATATCGTTCCTGATTTTATGTCAGTCCCCACATATTTAAGTCCTTCAAAGAGAAAACTTATATACTCATGAATAGAAGAAGTATGATATGCAAAATATAAAAAGGAACAAAATAACCTAATATCATATATATTGCAATCAATACATCGACGATATATTTTATACGCTTCCTTATATTCTTTTTTTTTTATTTTCAACTCTGCGTATCTGGTCCAATATAAAGTACACCTCGGGAACACGAGCAAAAATTGTTCATACACTTCTTCCCTTTCGTATAATTCTAAAATCCTGTACCATCTATTTAGGTGTACAGGATTTAGCCGTAAAAAATACAGCTCCTCTTTGTACCCATCCGCACTTTGAGAACAACTGGGCAAATTCTGCTCCTTATTCGGGTTTTGCATATCATCTCTTTGTTCCAAACGGTCGTTTAACCCCCCTTTATCGTCATTTACATGCTTCACATCGCTACCCTGCTTTACATCATTTCCCTGCTTCACATCATTGCCCTGCTTCATATCATTGCCCTGCTTCATATCATTGCCCTGCTTCATATCATTACCCTGCTTCATATCATTGCCCTGCTTCATATCATTGCCCTGCATCACATCGCTACCCTGATTCACATCGCTACCCTGATTCACATCATTGCCCTGCTTCATATCACCGCCCTGCTTCATATCATTACCCTGCTTTTCATCACCCCCAAGTCCTTCCCTCATCTTGCTTTCCATAACCTCCAACACATACTCCTCTACATTGAAATCTTTGTAAATCTCTTTTGTCCTCTCTTCAACTTTCAAGTGCGTTACGAACAGCTGTTTCGCTGTAACCAGTTCGTCGTTATTCTCATTATCCTTTAAGTCATTACTTAGCATCCCACTTCTGATCATGTTTCAGACATTCTTTTGCATTAACGGTGGGAGGAAATGAAAGAAAAAAAAGCAAAAAAAAAAGAAAAGCAAAAAAAAAAAAAAAAAAAAAAAAAAAAAAAAAAAAAAAAAAAAAAAAAAAAAAAAAAAAAAAAAAAAGGTAAGAAAATAATCAAAAAACAGCAAAAAAATCAATAACGAACAAAAAATCGAATAAAAGGCAAAAAAAAAAAAAAAAAATGCGGTGAGAGCAAAAAAGTGAGCAAATAGAGCAAACAGGAATTAAAATGAAATAATGCCAAACCGTAATGAAGCCATGCGACTGGCTAAAAATCGTATAGTCAAAAAATTCTGAAAATAAAAATTACTTCAAAAAATTATACATAAATTTTTTTTTTTTAAATTCCAGCATAGTAGAAATTTAAAAATATAAAAGTATGATGCTTATTGTATGTTTTTTATACACATATACATGCGTATACGTATGTATATGTATGTACTGGTACTATAACACGAATTTATGCTGATGAACACACTAGGATTTTGCTTTGTATGCAGAGTTGTACTGATTTGAGAAAAATATTAATCTCATGAGGAGAGAAAAGTTTTCTCTTCTGTAAAAGAAAATTTTAAAATGCTACAAATAAGGAGGAAAACACAGTTCCAAAAAGGATGGTAAACTGAAACAAAAAAAAGTATTCAATTGAAATAGGAAAGAGTTGAATTAAAAAAGAGAAGGGTTAAATTAAAACAGAGAAGAGTTGAATTAAAAAGGAGAATTGTTTAATTAAAACAAAGAAATGTTTAATTAAAACAAAGAAATGTTTAATTAAAACAAAGAAATGTTTAATTAAAACAAAGAAACGTTTAATTAAAACAAAGAAATGTTTAATTAAAACAGAGGAGGGTTAAATTAAAACAGAGAAGTGTTGAATTAAAACAGAGAAGTGTTGAATTATAAAAAAATTGAAACAAATCGGTACCTAAGAAATAAATGTTATACGTCCGAATGGCATATATAGATATATACATACATATATATATGCATACGTATGTATGTATATGTAATGCATATACCTATGCGTCGTTATATTCGATGTACCGTTGAGGCGCATACCATCACTTCACCATAAAATAGGAAGACCCCGGAGTAGCTAAAATTTAAGACATTATTCTGTTCGCTCCATTTTATTTACCGAAATATTTTATTATTTTTCTGAACATATTTTTTATGCGTAATAATAATATTACATATTTAGAAATGGAAAAAATTAAAAATAGAAATATATAGGATTGACACATTTGTGCTTGTTTTTAATGTTCACATAATGCCAATATAACAAAAAAAATATGAAAGGTGGAGAGTGCAAAGTGGACAAAAAAAAGAAAATTCATATGTTGAAAAATATACATATGTTTGCAATATAATTAACTTGGGCTTACTTATGCAGTTCTTTTACACATCCCCTTATGCTAGCATTCACAAGGTCAATTTTTTTTTTTTTTTTACCCTGCTTCTCATGCACACAGTCAATAATTAACGCATCGATGTTATTTTATCAAATTAGGGTAGTCCTAACCCCAAGGGATTAAAATTTTGAGTTATATGCCAAGATATATATCAAGATATATGTCAAGATATATGCCAAGATATATATCAAGATATATGTCAAGATATATGCCAAGATATATGCCAAGATATATGCCAAGATATATATCAAGATATATGCCAAGATATATGCCAAGATATATATCAAGATATATGCCAAGATATATGCCAAGATATATATCAAGATATATGTCAAGATATATGTAAGGTTATATGGCATATCGAAGAAAATTTACTAGTACTCAGTATAAATATCTATTTGTAATACGTCTAAAAATGTCCACATATATGTATGTATATAGAAGCACACAACACACAAATGATGCTTCGGAAGAGATACTCGAAAAAAAAAAAAAATAAATAATAATAATAAACTCGCGTAAGGACATAAACTGCTATGTTTAAGCACGGCAAATTTTCCATTTCTTTTAATTTATAGGGAATCGTTACAAGTGGTCAAAAAGGAAAAAAAAAAAAAAAAATACAAGTAGAAATGACAACATACACATAGATGGAAATGCAAATAGGAGTGAATATAGACGTGATAACAACAGAACTAACAATACGCGTAAGTGGTGAGGTCAATGGTGAAGAATATTAATGGAAATAAAAAACAAAGTAGCACAGAAACAAAATTTGAAAGGTTCCTGACAATTTCCACCTTGCTTGTTATACGAAAAAAAAAAGGGGAACTTAAAAAAGGGGCATACAAAATCGGAAAAAATTGGATGTGTACGGTATGTATGACAAGTATCCCTGTGTACCTTACGAACACTATGAGCAACCCGACCAGGTGAAGCAAATCCAGGCATGTACACAAGCATGAGGCTACAACACTGCCCTATTTTCGAAACGTCTAATTGATAAAAAAGTTTATATTCTTAATGGCTGCCTTTTGAACATGATAATTTTTAATAACGCTCATTCGAAATTCGCTATTCTCAATTTTGATGTTACTTCTTACTTGACAAGGAACTCTGAATGGTAGAAAAACTCCAATTTTTGCTTGAAAGCGAAATAAGATGGTTCTAATTTGGTTACTACCAAAGTATAATTGTATATATATCCTTCCCTTTTTACAGTCATTCAAAAGCATTTCATATAAGTTTTCATCCGTTATAGTATGATTAATACTAACTAATGCATTAATCGAATTAATGCCTTGCATTATACCAGGAGATATAGTGATGTCAGATCCACCAATAGGATATGCATGCAAATGCTCAAATAGAACGTCATTTATGAATGTTATTTTTGTATTATTATCTTTTTTTTTTATAGAATAATTTAGAAAAATTAAAGATTCTTCTTTTATAAAATTTTTAAAAAGTTCAACATCTACATCATGTAATTTATTACTAGATAGTGTCTTAGAAGGTATACCTGAATTAGAAGCACCGAACATATACTTTCTAGTATTAAAACAAAACTCATTAGCATTTAAACCAATATCATTAGAAGGATAATAATATAACAGCACTTTGCTAACTAAGGTACCCATAAATAAATTATTATAGTCAAAGATAATATTAATTATTAGATCTAATTTTAACAGATTTTTTTCATTATTAATATCGGTCTTACTAGGAATGGTACTCATACCTTTGTGTAACACTGCACCAATGTTATTAGCTAAATAAAAATTATGATTTACGGAATTTATTATGGACGATTTGGAAGATATATGATTACCTATTAAAAAACCAATGCAAAATATTACCAAACAGACAGCCACAATACTTGTTATTTGAGTAAATATGTAAAAAATTAAACTTTTAAAAAGAGAAACATCACTCCCTCTATCCTTCTTTATAATATATGTATTTAGCTCTCTATTGGTACGAGGAAACTTTTTTATAAATTCATTTATATCATCTATCGTTTTTATTACTTTCTTGTTTCTATATTTATAAAATTCTCTATCGTTCAAGCTGCTCCGTCTTTCTTTGACTTCCATTGGTGTAAGAGATCTGTTCTCTTTAGAAAAAAAGAAAAATATGTGTAGCCTATTGAAGTTTGATTCAAACTTAACATCAGTGCCCCATGCGATGATCCAATGTAACTTTCACGCAAATTGCACCATTCGAAATGTTGTTACAGGGTATATCAGCCTTGCGCGGTTTCTCTACACGTTTATCCTGCGTTCCTGTGTGTCCTTACAATGCTTCCTCACAATACCGCCCTACAATACTGCCCTACAATACTGCCCTACAATTCTTCGCTCCAAACCTATATAGCACGTAACAGGGCTTATTTTGTTTTATCTCACAGACCACACTAAACCACACACACAAACAAGTTACACTTCAGTAGTTATGTAATTATATTTTATCTTAAAAATGGAAAACACATTATAATGAAAAGCTCACTAACCCTCCTTTCAGTAGTATCCCTTTATCACAAAAAAAATTAAGCATTCCTAATTTTGGTTTGCTAACTTTTCCCACTACAAAATGGAATAGCATAACTGGCCGAGTCATGTATTAAATGGTGCGTATTGGTATGTGTGCACAGTATGTAAATATATATATGCACCCATAAACATGTATGTATTCGTGATATGTACAACGAGACTACCTATTTAACACATGAACTCTCAAGTGCTTATAAATACAACTATCAAATTTCCACTTATCCTTAAAAAATACTTTCAACGAATTTTTACCCATGCGCAAGAAGGTAAAAATTATGTTCATAAAAAAGAAAAAGTTTTGAGTCCATTTGCTTGCAGGAATGTTTTTTACCGTCTCCTCTTCCTTAGTTCTTAGTGTATATCATCACTTAGAGTATTTTATATTTGTTTTCTCCCTTAAGTATGAAAATGCGTACATATATTTATATATATACATATATGCATATGTACATATATTTATATATACATATATGCATATGTACATACATTTATATATACATATATGCATATGTACATGCATTTATATATATGTACATGTAATATACATATTCGGACCCCAGATCAAACTTTCGCAGAATTGCAGTTAATTTTTTTAAAAATAAAGCTACAAATAATCCTATAATGCATAATTTGTTCTTTGGTGTAATTATCCACCATAATATAAACTCCTTATGCCTGTGATAACTATGTACATAAAATTATTTACTTCATTTAATTTGATTTTTTATGTGCCTTACCATTTGTATGCTAAAGCACTATTTTCCTCGCAAAAATGCAGAAGGGATAAAACGAAATACGATCAGAACTTCCAGAAAAAAAAAAAAATAATAATAAAATAAACCAAAATTAAAATTAAAATTAAAATTAAAATTTATACTAAATATTTATCTCACAATTTCCAATTTTTTTTTATGTTTTTTTGTTTGTTAGTAGCTCATATTATCCTGGAAATGCATTTTCCCCTTTTTTCCTAAATTTTTCATTTTTTGGCTAAGCCTTTTTTTTTTTTTTTTTTTTGTGTTCCAATTATTTTTAAATATTATTATTATCGTCATTATTATCGTCATTATTACTATCATTATTACTACCCTTAATACTATCATTACTATTATCATTATTATTTTTTTTTCTTAAATGTATTCTTTTCAATTTTCAAATTAATGTTTGCTATGTAAAACTACGCAGCGGGAGGTTATCGCCACTGTTTGAGACGTACAAATAGTAAAATACGTCCATATAAATAAATATATGTATATATGTATTTATTTACGTACGTATATACTTATGTAAATATATATGTATAGACCCATATTCGGTACATAAGAACGCGGATGAACATTACGACAGCAATGTGCAGAAACACATGTCAAAGAAGGCAAGGGGGGAAAAAAAAAAAAAATTTATAAAAAGAAATTCTGTTTTACTAGCGAAACGTTGTCAATGTACCCAAGTTCCAGTGGAATATAAAATGTGGAATATATAATAATATATATATATATATGTATATATGCATACATGTACGCTTGTATTGTATATGTGTTTTATACAACATAATGACGAAATAGGAATACAAAAAGTGGGTACGGAGTAAAGACAGAAATACAGTTAATAGAAAACAAGTACAAAAAAAAAAAAAAAAAAATTAGCAGAATGTACACCCCCATTAAGTGCAAGGCTTCAGTTTTTGATGTCGAGTTTCACCCAAAGCTGGACTTACTATGTGCTGGTTTGTTTGATGGGAATTTAATATTATATAAATTGAAAAAAGATGTAAAACAAAATGAAGAACAAGATGTAGAACATAATGAAGATGAAAAAAAAAAATTTGAAAAAATATGGCACATATATAATCATGAAAAAACAATTAGGTGTGTTTCATTTTCCAAAAAAGGGAAAACAATTTTATCAGCATCCTCAGATAATAAATGTGCATTAACAGATATTACAGGAAAAGTTATATGGACCAATACATGCCATAAAAATTTAATTAGTTCTATTTTATTTACTAGTTTAAATACCTTCTTAACAGCTGATGAAATAGGAGTTATAAAACACTGGGATGTGAGAGATAAATCAAAAAAACCCATACATAAAATAAAAGTGTATGATGATATTATTTCAAGTATGCTTTTAGATCATAATGAAAAATCAATTATTGTATCATCAGGAGGTCATTTATCCCATTTTGATATATTATATAAAAAAGAAATTACTTCTCATACCATATCAATAGAATATAAGGATGATTTATTATGTTCTCAACTTATTGCACATAATTCAAAAATAGTATGTACAACTATTAATGGAGATATTATTATTTTTTCTAAAGAACCATGGGGAAACATAGATGGAAAAATTAAAGCTAGTAAAGAAATGATAAATACTTTTGTTAAACTGGATGAATATATTATTTTATTTGGTACATACGACGGATTAATAAAAGCTGCACATTTTCATCCAAATAAAGTGGGTGATATTATTGCAAGACATGATGCTGCGGAAGGTATTGAAAAATTAACTATTAATAAAAAAAAAAATATATTAGCAAGCATTTCACATGACTATTCCATCAACTTTTATCCCATTCGAATGAACAGTTCATATATATCAGGAAAATCCAAAAAAAAAAAAAAGCCCTTCTTTCGAGACCTATGAGGAATCGGCGTTTTTGCGTTCGCCCGTTCGTTTGACCGTTTATTTGTTTATTTATTTGTTCATTTACTGAATCATTTATTTTTGTTTATGTATAACTGCAATAAATCTGCAGTTACACCTGCCACTATATATGTATATATATATGTATATTTATATGCGCGTGTATACGTATTTTTATTTCTCCCTTTTGCAAAAGTAACCTCCGCCTAAATAGACTTCATAACTACAGATTAATATACAGTCTTTTATTTTATTTTAGCTTTTTTTTTTTCATTTAAACCCGTAGTCCATTATAAAACAGCCTGCGGATGTACACACCCAAACATACATGATAACATTTTTAAAAAAGTATTGCCACAGTTGTTCCTCCGTATGTGATACGTATGTTACGTTTTACCATTTTGTATGTTATTAATGCTTTTTTTTTTTTTTTTTTTTTTTTTTTTTTTTTTTTGCTTCATGCTTTATATGTGTAAATGTACATACATGCATTTATACATATCCTCATATTTACATATCATATGCAACTCCGCCTAGGCAATTCACTCACCCATTTCTGAATAACAATTGTTCAATCTTTTGCATAACTTTATATATAAATATGTATGCATATATATATATACACATATATACGTATGTATGAAAAAAAACAATGTACAATGTTATTGAGGCAAATCGACATTTCCTGCTTTAACACTAGTAACAGGAAAAAAAAAAAAAAAAAAAAAAAAAAGAGCTCTCACCTTTTAATTAAAGCTTTAGATTAAGCATTATATATGTGTAAGATATACAATACATGTGGTAAACTGCTTTTTTTTGAAATACACCAAAACTATTTTAATATATATTTATTCTGCGTTATCTTCTGTTTATTTATATTACCCTTTCGCAATTCACTTCTCATATATGGTGAATTCGATAAATAATTAAAAATATATATAAATATTTAAAGAAAAAATTAAAAAAAAAAACAAGAAAAAAAAAGTATTTTTATGCTATTATAGCACTGATATCTAGTTATTATGAATTGGCATGTAATTTGATTTTTTTTTTTTATTTGTTCTCTTTTTTTCTTTTTTTTTTTTTTTTTTTTTTTCCTTATTTGCAGTTTTGTAAGGAGTAAAAAGTGAGATATAACAATCTTACCTATTCGTTCAGTTATTTAGCCAATAAAATTTAGCATTTTTAAAAAAAACTTGTTATGTATACTATGATATATATATGGAAACATAAGAACATAGTATGTATGTATATATAATCATCTATATATATATGAATTTACATATGTACTTATGTATATATTAATTAACATGTGCGTGCTTTTCTTTTGAAGTCTCATGCACGCGTAGCAATATAAGTAGATAGGCAGTTACTAGATTTTTTTTTTTTTTTTTACATTTATTACTTTTTTTATATTTTTTAAAAATAACGTAAATATAGCCGATATTAGAAATTAAATTTGAAAGAATGAAGCACACATTGCTCATTTCAAATATTTTAAAATTATTCTTTACCGGTAAAGCATTATATCATTTTATACGCCTAGCTTCCAAAAGGATTGAGTATACAGTGTATTCTTAGGCCGATCTTTCGTATATACATGTATATGCACGTTTATATATTTGCGTGTATGTATATACATTTACACCAAGTTGTACACATTTTAGCATAATGACAAGATGAAATTTTTATTTTCATTTAGAAAAAAAAAATTCGTCATGTAGCGAAATTTTTAATTGTAAAGTTATTTATTTTGCCAAATAATATATATATATATATATATATATATATGTTTATATGTTTATGTACATCTACACATATACACATATACACATACAAGTGAGTATGAGAATGTACATTTATGAAGGAGTTAAATGACAATTTGGAATGTAACAGAGCTTTTTAAAAAACGTATTACTTTCTGTGAAATAAAGGATAGCGCAACGACATTACAGTTTTGCACCTGTATCTACTCATAACTACCATTATATATATATATATATATATATGTGTACGTTTATTTGCGCCCACATGTACATACCCTTGCACGTATGCACGTATAGGTTTAAGCTACACGTTTGAACGAGTCGTGTTATGTATGTGTATATGCTCATATGTACGTACGTATATATTTACACACGTATACATGTACATCCACGCAATCACAAGCATATATGCGCAGAAAGGGGAGGTGTTTAAAGAATGCGTATAGCTAGCAAGAGCAGTAATTCTTACCAACGTGATATTGAAAGAATAACAAAAATAAAAGGAAATAACAGATGTGCTGATTGCGGAGCAAAGTGCCCTAGGTGGGCAAGTATAAATCTTGGTATTATAATCTGTATAGAGTGTTCAGGAATACACCGAAATTTGGGTGTTCATATTTCAAAAGTGAAATCATTAACTTTGGATAAAATTATGCCACAGTGGATACATGTAAATTATTTTGTTTTATTTTTTTATTTTTTTTTTTTTTTTTTTGCAGAATTGTACTTCATACATTTTTATAGAACCGTATTTGTACAGCTGTTTCGTAAATGACTTTTCTTTTTACTTCAATCCGTTTTTCTCCATTTCATCTTTCTCCTTTTCGTTTTGCTATGTTTCATTTTAATTATTTTTTCTTTTTTTCGAAGTGCATTACAAGTATAGGTAATGACTTGTCTAACGCATATTATCTGTACAACCTACCTCCTGATACGTACATGCCGAAACAAGGGGATTCTTCAGTGTAAATATATCAAAAAACAAAAAAAAAAAAGGAAGGAAAAAAAAATATTTTTTGCTCAAATGAAACATGATGTATAAGTGAATTAGCCGTGAATAATTCCACGAAACATTTTCCCTTTTATTTTTTTTTTTTTTTACGTAACTGTATGATATTTATAAATTAGTCTATTTTTATATGTCATAATACTATTAGTATGACAAGAAGTACGCATTTCGAATTTATTTGCGATCCACAAGATCGTGTAATGTATACATATATGTGGTATGTACATATGTAATTACATATAAGTATATATATATATATATATACATATATATATACATTTTTATATAAGCTCATTATTGTATATGTACCCTTAAATATTGCCCTTTTCCAACACAGCGTAATGCAAGCGTGGATAAAAAATAAATATGAAAAGAAGTTATATGTGCCAGCTAATAGGAAAGAACCCGGTCTGTATTATTTAGAAGGTACATATATACAGACATACGGGTTTTTACATCTATACATGCTACTTATACAATGTATACATGTAACAGTTCGTGTGTTTTACCCTTTTTTTTGTTCATATTAGGAGATGATCCCAGAAAGTGTCTACCAGAGGTTGCACGAGTAAATGCCCATATAAGGTGAGAAAAACGTAAAATAGCTCAAAAAGATAAATATGTGCATGCGTACATATGTACATACATGTATTAACACACTTAAATACAGTGCAAGAAATGAGGTTTAATTCAATGCTCCATTTTTACCTATACGTATATTTCTTTCATTGTAGTGCCCACAATGTGCCTTCCCAATATAGAACGAATGACAGGAAAAATTCAAAAAGTGAAATGAGAATGTAATATTTTAAAAATATTATTTTATGGTTATACACGTATATATTTATGTATATGTATGTACACCAATGTGCACACATATGTACGTGTTTGTCCCATTTTAATAGTCATCTGTGTTTTACTGTTCCTTTTGTATTCATATGTTGATTTATTTTTATTTTATTTTATTTTTTTTTTTTTTAATTTTGAAGGGATAATATTATGGAGAATTCTGGAACATTAGATATTTTCGACTCGTTAAAAATTATAGACAGTAATAAATTTCAAGAAGGGATAATAAATAAAAAGGGCAACAATGAGGAAAAGGAGAAGGAATTATATTGGGGTTTTGCAAAAAAGGACAATGATAATAAAAAGTACTTGAACGATAACTTTTATTCTTTTGATAATATGTTAATTGGTGAAGATAAAAGCAATAATATTACCCTTAGTAGTACCAATAATGGTAATGGAAATAGTATCAATAATACTAGTAATATTTATAATAACAGTAATAGCAATAGTTATAGTAATAATTATGGAAATAATTATAGCACTAATTATGGCAATAATTATAGCAATAGTAATGGTACTAATAATAGTAGTATATATGCTACGAAGGACTCTTATTTTTTCAACGACTTTATAAAAGCAAGCAGTTCAACTAATGACTTAGTTAATTCGGGCAATCCGAGTAACTCAAACAACATCAGACAGTCGAATAGTCGTAGCTACAACAGTAATAATAATAGCTGTAATAACAATAATAGTGGCATTACCAGTAATAGAGGCAACAACAGTAACAGTAACAGTAACAATAACAGTAACAATAATAGTAACAGTAACAATAATAGTAACAGTAACAATAATAGTAACATTAACAATAATAGTAACATTAACAATAATAGTAACAGTAACAATAATAGTAACAGTAAACCCTTTTTCTTTTTTGATGATGATGCTAATAAAATGAACAGCACGATTAATAACAACATCTTTAACGAAAAATTAAATTTTCCTAATCCCTGTGAGAACAAAAATTTCAACAATCTTAATTCTTTATCTGAAAAGGATTTAAGAGATGCGAAAGTTCAGGCAGCAAAAAAATGTATTGCTCGACTTTTTGCGAACTCTAAAAATATTTCTTTTTCTGAAAAAAAGAGATCAAATATAAATTTAAATAATCATGATAATCAAAATAGTCATGTAAAAAATAATTTATGTAAATCATCATTTAATACATTAAATGGATATAAACAAAATTGTTTTGAAAACTTTAGTTCAAATATTGTAAAGAATTCCAATAATGAAAAAAGCGATTCAGGAACATTAGGAGGTCTGGAAAAAAGAAACAAAAAGAAAGATGAAAATAAATCTATGCAAGACTTTGATTTTTTTTTGAGCGATTAGTGTTTCATGGATGTTTTACATTGTTTCGGTCTAATACCAGCGCGCAAAGTAGAACAGCGTATACTCGTATCTATACATATATGTGTATATATATGCATTTACATGTGTGTGAGCGTTTCAAACGCGCTTTTTACGAAATTTCGGGAGTATGACTCTGCTTAAAGGCCATCTTCCCCCCCCCCCCAAAAAAAAAAAAAAAAAATATATATATATATATATATTAGAGAAAGTTACCAAGAAAATATTGCTCGTCTAGGTGACTCTCAAAATTGTGTGCGCTTATAGGAACTTTGCGATTATTTTATTATATTTATTTATACACACATTTATTCATACACATACAATATGTGTACATGTTTTTTTTTTTTTTTTTTTTTTTTTTTATTGGTTCCTATTTCGCTTTTCCGTTTTTTGCCCCTCATTCACCCTAATGAAATTTTTTGCGTGACATATATGTGAATAATGCATATATTGTTTATTTAATATAACTTGTTGTATTTGTTTTTTTTTTTTTAATGTGTTTCGGTTATAATATACATACATATATATACATATATAGTCATACGGCATTACGTGCAGCTTATAGCGTCATATTTTTATATGTAACCCGTATGCACACCGCCCGTACATCGTACATGTGTGCTTGCCCTTATGTATTATTGTATATATATATATATATATATATATATATAATGTATACGTATATATTGTATACGTATGGGCTCGTGTGCATTCGCATTACGTACCTTTACCAGAGCCCCCTTTTATTTGTTAACACTGTTGTTCATTTTCGCCCCCCTGAGTTGTTCAGCCATTATTTGTTCATCTTAACCATATGAAATTTTAACCCCCCTTTTATTTTTTTTTTCATTTTTTATTTTTTTATATAATTTTACCAGAGTAAATGAAAAAAAATAAATTTTTTAAATAAAAACGAAATGCTCTTTTAAAACAGTAATAAAAATGGAAATTTTTCATATGAAAGAATTGTTACTTGTCAAATATATCCAAAAAAAAAAAAAAAATTGGAAATGAACAACGGAAGAAATCAAAAGCTCTGCCTTAAAATGGTATCATGTAGATTCGTGTGCACACACCATATAAGAGGATTCATATACATATATATACATATACATATATATAAATATACATATATATACATATACATACATATACATATATATACACATATATATTCATATACATACATATACATATATATACATATACATATACATATATTTACATGTACGGGTTTATATGTCCAATTTTCACCCGCGTTGCGCGCATTTCCTGTACTCGCGCAAAATTTTCAAAGCCTTATAAAAAAACACCAAAAAAAGAGTAAATAAAAAAATAAAAATACGATATATTTGGAGGATATTAAAGAAAAGGTCATACAGAATAAACGTAAACATAATAGAGATAAAGGAAAATAAAAAAGCATAATTGAAATAACTCGTGCGAATATTTTTAATATTATATTTGAAAAGATGAAAAATGAAATAAGTGCACATTAAAAAGGACAGCAATATCATAATAACAAGTATAATGGGTATAATATATATAAATAATTTTTTTGTTTTATTTATTCCATTTTTTTTGGACGCATAAAACATTATATTATCTTTTTCCATAATTATTGGAAATGCATAATAATCTTTGTAATCATACAGTACATATTTACTATTATTAATATGCAATGTGTCATATGTAATTAATTGCTTTTGCATAATATTTGATATAATTCTGTTTTTGTTTTTTCTTATGGGGTAACTTACTACAGGTAAATTATTATAAAATGTTAAATATATTTTTAAAAAATAAATTTTTGTAGTATATTTACCACCATCACTTATATAAATATCCAAATTGTAAAATCCATTAATAGCTATCAAATTAACAAATAAAAGGGACAAGGTAGAAACAACAAAATTATCTTCAAATGTATTTGAAAACACAAAAGTTTCGTCTTTTTTTAAATCTTCAATCGTATTACTCATATGTAAAGAACTTCTATCTCCTATTAGCTCCTTTACTAAAAGAACTATCAATTTAGACTTATCAAACTTCTTATTCACTTTGAATGTGCAGCTAATTGTTAGCATATCGTACAAGCTGACTTGTTCATCTAATATAATGTAACTATTTATGTCCATACTTTTGGCCGTATTCTTCTCCTCATTAATTTCCGCATATATGTCCGAATTTCCCTCCACATTTTTTTCCTCATCTATTACCTTCATGAGTATGTCTCTTTGCTCCTTTTTGTCATTCAAATATTTCGAGCCAGTTATTTTTATTTTACTTAAAACCAAAAAAAAATTATCGCTTTTTTCAATGTTAACTAGGTCGTCTCTCCCCTCTGTAACCATACTTACTAAAATAAAAAGAAATATTAGGAAAACAATATTCATCTTGACTTTTTCGTTCTATAGAAGGAACATTGACGTGCTTCACTAATTTTTTTTTTATTTTTTCGTTCCTTTTTTTCTTCCTTTATATTAATCCATTTTAAAAATTGAAATAACATTTATTCAGCCTCATTCGGCCAACAGATTAATGAATAATCAACTTGGTGGAACAGCAATGCTACAATGAGTTTGTTCAATATATATACATATATATATATATATATATATATATATATATATATATGTATGTATGTATTTATATCCCTGTGCGATGATGGAACTATATATTGGTATGTATTAACAAATTCTTTAATTACTTTTTTTTTTTTTTTTTTTTTTTTTTTTTTTGCTATTTTCCCTTTAACTTTTCATCAAAAAGAATAAAGACGAAACTACTAAAATAAAAGAGCGAGAAATAATTACTCTCCGTGAATTATCAGAGCGGGGCTGTATTTATACACATACATAAATACCTATATCTATATATGTATATAAAGTGTGATACCCATTCATATACTCCCCACCCTGTAGAGGTGCCAGAAGAGCCTAAATTTTTAGTTTACGCCCTCACATAAATTATTTAGGCGTAGATTTAATAAATTGCGCCTAATCTTAAGAATATAACGAATTATGAAGAAAAAAAAAAAAAAAAAGGGGATACATTTAAATGGTGTACA
This sequence comes from Plasmodium brasilianum, assembly GCF_023973825.1. Lineage (NCBI taxonomy): Eukaryota > Apicomplexa > Aconoidasida > Haemosporida > Plasmodiidae > Plasmodium > Plasmodium brasilianum. The sequence goes on from NC_090123.1 coordinate 354,000, forward strand.
AAGCAAAGGTACTATAAAAAAAAATTCAAATTAAAACAAAAATGATTGAAAGAGAAAACACGAAAAGAAGAGAAAAAAAAAAATATTACCTCAAAATTGAAGTGAGGGACAGTACCACAAAATTCGAATGACGCGAAAAAATCAACGTGGGAACCTAAACATAAAGGAACAGCAAAAATGAAATAAACCATTATGTATAAGGATATTCATATGTGGATTAACAAATAAAAGGAAAAGAGAATATGAAAAAGGAAAGCACTAAAGGGGGAGGGCTTTGCAAAAATATACAAAAATAAATTTTGAAATATAATATATAGAAGTGGCATAGAAGAGGATGAGAAGCAAAATAAGCGTAGATGAGAAGCAAAATAAGCGTAGATGAGAAGCAAAATAAACGTGGATGAGAAGCAAAATAAACGTGGATGAGAAGCAAAATAAACGTGGATGAGAAGCAAAATAAACGTAGATGAGAAGCAAAATAGACGTGGAAGTGAAGTAGAATGGACGTGGATGAGGGTGAAGAAAAATAATTTAACGATAAGCAGCTTAGCTAAAAGAAGCATCTCAAAAAGCTCTTTAAAATGTTCAGCTTCAAGCCGTTCCCTAATTTCACACGCAGAATAATTACAAAAACTATTAGGAGGACGTACAGTAGTTCTACAAAAATTTCAGTACAAAACGAAGAGAAGAAGATAAAAAATGTGCTTCTTTATTTAGAAAAATGTATATTAGAAGAAAAGGGAAAAAATGAACATTTGCTTTCGTTTAAGACGAAGAATGAACAGGAAGATAAGGTAGAGCAAATCCGAAGGAACTTACTAATAACATCTTATCTATTAAAAAACATGCAAGCTAATGAGCAAAAGTGGTTATCCATATTTGAATTAGTTAGTACTTTATGCCCTCTGGATGAACAGACGCTTAAAAAGAAATCGATAAAATTAAAACAAAAAAATGACGAAAAGAATAAGGAACAATATGCATCAGTAAACCATGTGACAGAATTTCAAAATAATAAAGCAATTAATAAAATTAGCAAAGAATACAATCTTTTAAATTTGTACTCGTGCTATGTTTTTAGCTTTAAGACATCCATAGATCGCCTTTTGAATTACTTACCAATGTATTCAATACATAACTATATCTTAATACTAAAGCACTGTGGAAATTTTCTTAATTTTTTCTTCAAAATAAATAATAGGAAAAATTTTACTAAACTCAACTATATATATATATACTCGTACAATCACAATTATATGAATAATTCAATCATTTTAAAAAATAAGAACGAGATCGTAGTAGGGGGCAAAGACAAATTAGATATCACTTACTACTATGAAGAAATATATAATTTGAAGTATCATGAGATATTTGTTTACAAAATAAAACTAATTAGCAAAATATTAAACACAATAAAATATGATTTAATGGAACGTGATATTTTTTGCCAACTAGCCATTTTTTTTTATACAAAAACAAAAAATGGGATAATAATTGAAAAAAACATTTTAGACTTGTTATATTATTACGTGGAACAACTACACAAAAATAGCTTCATTAAACATGTTGATGTACAATTATTTTTTAAAATTATTAACATAATGTATTACTCAAAAATTGTAAGTACTAACGTACTCCAACATATTATTGGTACGTTAAAAAATATCAACCTCTCTTTTTGCCAATTTTGTAAAAAGGAAATATTTCAAAATTACTTGAAACTATTAACATTAGTAAATTTAAATGAACATAACTTTTACATTTATAATTTTTGCAAATATTACATTTTAAATATAATTACACGGATGAGTAAACATCATTCAAATATTTATAACTTTTTTTTTGTCTCTTCCATTATAGGAATGTTTGATTTTTCGCTAATAGCACTATATATAAAATTTTTAAGACAAAATAAAAAAATTAATTTGAAAGAATCATTAACACATAAAATTTACTACACGCTGTTAGGTTGGGATATAATGCTCAGCGGCTTTATTAAAAATGTAAATAAAATAAGAGAAGAAGCAACTGGCTTTGTTAAGATAAATTTTTACACGAAACATATTTATCACACCTGTTCAAATTCCCCCTCATATGACTTGCTCTCGTTGTCACACGAAATAAACCATTTAAAAAATATTTACAAAAGTCAAATATATATCCAAAAATATGAGAGAAAAAACAATAGAAAAACCAAAAAAGTGAGTACAAATTACTATCTTAATCAGTACAGCATTTACCAAATTTTGAAAAAGCACTTCAATGATAACGTAACTTATGAACATATAACAGACCAAAAAATTTTACTTGATATATTCTTGAAGATTCGTAAAAAAAATTATTGTAAAAATGTTGCAGTTGAATTTAACGGTAGGACACACTACAATTTGCTAGTTCAAAAAGAAGTTGGCAATAATAATGTACACTACACTATGATAGAAAATTACAATACTAAATATAAAAAATGGCTTATTTCAAATCTTCCCTTCTCAGCAATTTATATTCCATACTATGAGTGGAACAATTTTCCGCAAGCACAGCGGGAAAAATACCTTATGCAGGTACTGCATTTTGAGAAGTAGCATACGTGTGTATAGAAGTCTGCATGTACAGGCGAGTAAAAGTATGTACATACGTACATCCATATAGATATAAATAAGTGTATATATAAGCGCTCTTTTCTGACACACACTCCTGTTTTTACCATGAAATGGACAAAAATTAGCTGAAGTGTGCTCAAAAGGAATTAATATTCTTCCCTCTTGTTCAGTATTTCACTTTTCAGTAAATGCACTTCCTTCTATGAGGTGAAAAAAAAGAATTTTTTTTTTTTTTCTAGCTATTTTTCATGTTATCTTTTTTTTTTTTCTAGCTATTTTTCATGTTATCTTTTTTTTTTTTTTTTTTTTTTTTTTTTTTTTTTTTTTTTTTTTTTTTTTTTTTTTTTTTTTTGTTAAAACGATTATCTCCGTTAACCTGCATATAAGCGGTGGCAATTAAGTCATATACCGTGGGTCTTTCTTTGTAATTTTTTTTCAACATCCAATGGCACAAATTTATGAGCTCTTCGGAGTAATTTGAGGGAAGAGGATCTGGCTGCGGAATGAGATTTTGATACAAAAAAAGGGGAGATATATTACATTTCGCATTTTGCATTTTGTTGTTCTCTTTCGAATAAAGGGTTCTATTTATTCACATACCTCATCCTCACAAATTTTCTGAACAACCGATAACATATTTGCGTTATGCGATTTGAACGGTTGCTTTAAGCTAATAAGTTCGTATAATATGACTCCAAGAGACCATATATCGGCTGGAAAGCTGTAGGTTACATTCTTGGGAAGTCATTGCAAAAAAATAAATAGGAGGGCGTAAAAAAAAAAAAAAAAAAAAAGTACAAACAAAAGGTGCAAATAAAAAGTTCAAATAAAGAGGGCAAATAAAAAGTACAAACAAAAGGTGCAAATAGAAAGTACAAACAAAAAGTACAAATAAAAAGAGCAAATAAAACTGTATAAAAATGGACAGACACGAAACATTAAGTGAACAAAAGTGTAAACCTAATTTCACTTACTTTACAAACTTCCGGGGCCATATATCCTATTGTTCCGCATAGTGTACTTGTTTGTTCTGTTTGTTCTAAAAGTTTCGATAAACCGAAGTCTCCAACTTTAGCTCTTTCATGTTCATCTAAAAATATATTATTGCACTTCAGATCTTTAAAAAAAAAAAAAAATATATATATTATGTGAACAAAAATTGAAATACTGGTAAAGACGCAGAAGCAAAATAATAATACTAATATTAATAGCTCGTGAACGGAAAAAAAAAAAAAAAATTAAGATTAAAATTAAAGGTTAAAGTTGGCAATTTATATGAGAAACGAATTCATTTTAACGCCTATACCAAGCACAATATATATAGTTACCTCTGTGTATAAGCTTCTTATCATGTAGAAATTTTATTGCAGTAATTATGTGCAATAGCCACCTTTTTATTTTTGCCTCAGGAATAAACGTTTTCATTTCCTTATTTTTTTTTATGTATTTGCTCAAATCTCCTTCTTCATTTCATAAAAAGTAAGAAAGGTTAGTTATTATAGCACCTTTGTAAACGCTTACAAGTAATGGTAGGATTAAAAAAAAAAAAAAAAAAAAAAACTCACTTGAGCAGTAATCCATAGCAACATATAACACACTGCCTTCAATAAATGCTTCCTTATATCTGACAATGAATGGGTGCACCGACACTTCAACCAATGTCTTAAATAATCAAAAAAAAAAAAAAATCAAACAAACAAACAAACAAACAAACAAACAAACAAACAAACAAACAAACAACAAACAACAAACAAACGAAATAAAACAAATCATCAGTTGCGCCTGCTTATCCATTTAGTAACTGATTCGCAGACACATATTTATCTATTTTCTGCTTCTTTTTTTTTTTTTTTTTTGAACTTAAACCTTAAGTTCATTCACGACATTCGTTTTCTCCTTATAATTCATACATGTCATATCTATCTGCTTAACAACGAAGCTAATAAAAATATGCAAAAATGATGAATAATATCAGATGAAAAGAACTCTACAAAATGTGCTGTTATTTAAAAAAAAAAAAAAAAAATTATTATTTATGTTCTTTAGTAACTAAAATGCAATAAAAAATCTAAATGCACGTATTAAACACATGTATTATTTCGATGTAATCATTACAGGCACATGCATACACTACTACATACATTTCCCCCTTATTGTCTTTAACCGCTGTAACAATACCGAATGACCCCCTCCCTATTGCTTTTATAACCTCGTAAGAACCTATTTTTTTGGGCTTAGACATTTTGTATATTAATATATTCCTTCATATTTTTCACTTAATCTAACCGACTGTTGGTTGTATTTTTCTTTATCTACAACAAAATAATAATTACTTATTCTCATAAGTTATTTAGCCATACATATATACAATATATGTGCCATTAATGCTCCCTATTTTTAACTTCTGAGTAAAGATGTTACATTCCCAAATGGAAAAGCTATCAAAGAAATTTAAGCAAAAGTTTTCTTACAATAATGTAGATTATTTATTTATACTTCTTCACTGATAATATATTTTCCCTATGCAAATACTTGAATTAATCTCGTTACTTATTTAATTTTTACTACATTTACACTTATATAAGTATATTTAAAAAAAAAAAAAAAAAATTTTAAAGGCAAATTCTATGTATATACAGAACAACGCAAAAAAAAAAAAATAAAATAAAAAATAAATAAATAAAAAAATAAAAGTATACCCATAACTTCCTCAGTTTCACTAAAACATATACAAAATGAACATGTATGTACTAGTATGCATGTAATAAATTATATTACTCTGTGTAGAATCCAGTAATAAAAAATAGAGTTAAAGTAAAATAAAACGAAAAAAAGATTTGTTCTATGAGTTTCATTTACCGCATTCTGTCTGTTCAACGAGCTATTTTGCATGATTGTAAATTCTTTGCCAAAATTTTCTGAAATATTATATATTAAGATATAATAATTATTCTTTTTTTTTAAAATTCAACTAGTTATAAGATGTTTGTTAATTTTTGGACAACAAAAAATTATATAAAAGTAAATAGTAAACTTAAATAATAGTAGAATATATGTAATAATAAAATTTATACAGTAATAGCATGTATGTAATATAGAACATAAATAAAAATAGAATATAAATAGAGAGAAAATTTGAAAGACAAGATCCCTGAATTTGACGTTTTTTTTAAATGACAAATTAGGAAAAACAGTATTAGAATTATTCAAAGTTTACATAGTTGTCTTAAATAATGTGGTACACATTTTAAAATAATTTAGACTTATGTTACAGAAAAACTGAAGGACATTCAAACATATAAATTAAAAAGGATGAAATTAAATTGACAATTATATTTATTAGGCGCAAGAAATTATTTAAAAAAAAAAAGATAAAATGATAATAAAATGATAAAAAAAAAATAATAAAAAGATTATAAGAGGATAATTAAAAGAAAAGAAATGGAAAGTGCAATAGCGCAAAGAAATAAAAGAAAAGGCGGGTAAGTAAAAAAAAAAAAAAAAAAAAAAAAAAAAAAAAAAGGTATAAATGAATATAGAAGTACATATATTCTTATTAAAAGTAATAAAATTAGAAGTTTTATCAAAACATATGTTGGATTAATAATATTATTCAAGAAATATAAAAAAAAAATTAATATTTCCTACTCAGGAAATATGTACGTATACATAACAAAGCAGATCAGGAATGTCACATTAAAGCAAAGCAAAGCAAAACAAAAGATCTGCTGAAAAAAATAAGAGCTCCAATTTAAAAAATTTCCGTTAATTTGTTATTTGTACAAGTTACATGTAAACATATATGAAAATGTGTAAGTACATACATATATATACACATATATAATTTTTTCTCTTTTTATAGACCCTACTGGGTAGCTCATTTAATATATTTTCAAAAAACGCTTTTTATATCGGTCAGAAGGAAATGAAAAAAAAAAAAAAAAAAAAAAAAAAACGATTTAGAGTGGTGCAATAAAGGAATTCTTAAACTTTCATGCGCTATTGTTATATCATATCCCAAAAAAAAATATATATATATATATACATATGAACGTACTTATACGCGTGTACTTAAGGCACACCTTACGCATAGGTGCAGTAGCAATTGTTCCTCTGCATTAACTGAGGTGTTTTCGAGATTCTTATTTTAGGAAAATTGGTATCCTTTGACTTGTATATATTTATGCTTGAAAACCTTTTTTCTCTTTCTGGGAATCCTTTACATACAGACGACTGAAGTTTAGGAAAATTATCATATGATGGAAGGAATTTACAGCTTACAGTTGTACAGAAATTTTCTTGATTTATAGTGTCCATGGTTGTGGCTTGATCTGGTTCCAAACGAATAGTTGCATCTGAATTTCTGTTTTGCAAATTTAACTCACTTAATAGTTGAATATCTTTTTCATTAATATTTGTGGTTTGTTTTTGTTTAAGATCTGCGTATTTGACTTCTTTACTTTCAACTTCTTTGCTTATATCAATGTTAGGGCAATTAACTTCGGGTATTTCTACAATACTTTCTCTTTTATTTGTCTTTAAAACAGGTATAACTTTTTCGACAATCATATATCTAGGTACTGTAATAATTCTTTCTCTGTTCACATACACTGGTACATCCACGATTTTCTCAATAGTTTTAATTTGTGGAACCTCAACAATTTTTTCCTGATATATAATTCTATCAACATTTTTTATTTTTTCCACGTATACAGTCTTTGGTTTATATACATTTTTGTACTGGATTACGGGTCTTATTTGTTCTACTATCCTTTCAACTGTTTTTATATGAGGGACTTCTACAATTTTTTCTAATAACACCTCTTTAGGAACTTCAACAATCTTATTTTGAACTATTGGCTCTAACACTTTTGGTGGCAATTGTTTATTTACGATTTGTGGGAATTGCTCATTTTCATTTTCTTTAGATTCAAAAACGTTGTCCCCTGAACAACAGGCTAATTTTTGATTTGTCGAGCACATTTTTGCAAACGTTGTTGTTTAAATGTCTTACTTTATTTTTTTTTTTTTATACTACGACGTGTTTACTTATATATGAATAAATATATATACGTATACATACTTAAACATACATATATATATTTGTATATATATATGAGCTGTTTTTCGGGTAACTTTTATGTAGCAGGCTAGAAGTGTAAAACGGTTTCACAATAATAATGGAGTTTTAAATTAGCTTAGAGGTACTAATTTGAATTAAAAATCAATTGAAATTAGTTTTAAAAAAAAAAAAAAAAATTCCACATAAATATTTATGCGTACAATAATAAGTTACATCTATTCCTTAATATCTTGTTCTTTATATATATAGATCTCAAGATGTATAACTATTACAATTTTAAAGAAAAGAAAAGAAAATAAAGGAGTGGTGGTGGAATTGTAATAAAATATAGTTACTGCTTAAATACTAAGCTAACAAAGAATTATTTTTTTACAGTAATTGGCACAAAAAAAAAAAATAAAAATAAAGGAACGGCAAAGAGGAAAAATAAAAATAAAAAATAAAAAAATAGAAAGCAAGGTTGCGAGAAATTTTTATTTTTTTTTTTTACTATAAATATTTAAATAAAAAATAATACTATACACGCACACACGAATGTATATATATTTTTTTTAAGTCCTAGTAATAAAAGAGAAAGAAATAACGAAAAATAGGTTGCTCCTTTTTATTCAAAGCAATATAAATAAAAAAATATATATACACAAACTAGAATGCTTTAAATATAAAACGTCCTTTTGTGAAATTGTAGAATTGTTCAAAAAATATTAATAAAATGAAAATGAAGACTTGTTATATTTTTTGCTTCATGGAAAAAGATATTAACAAATAAGAAAAAAAAAAAAAAAAAAATATTAACAGTTGCCAAATAGCTTTTTTTAAATTGCTGATTTAAGTGTTACATAATAATATATATATATATACAACATGTATATTATGTATATTATGTATATATATATATATATATATATATATATATCTATGTATATTTATTTATTTATTTTTATAATAATATTTAAATGCTTAATGTTTCAAAATGTATAAAAAGGCAAAAAAATAAAAGGAAAAATTAAGAAACTTTCTAAAAAATGTTGTAAACAACACTTTATTTACGCACACATCAAAATCAGCAACCATTCGTTCAACTACTTTTTTTTAAATATAATATTGTTCAGGTAAAAATTGTAAAAAAAAAAAAAACAATTTAACGCACGCAAAAATAGCTATTTTAAAAATTATGTATATTATTTAAAAATAAGGAGTTATAAAAAAAAAAAAAAAAAAAAAAAAGGAAAAAATGGGAAAAACATCGCATGTACAGGTTATAAAATATTTGTAACTTATTTTTTTTCCATATATTACATTTTTCCTATTTTTCCAATATTTTCTGTTATTCCAATTTTTTCTGTTTTTCCAATATTTTCTATTTTTTTTTTTTTTTTTATAATTTCATTTAACTATATGTGCCTTTTAATTTTTACTTGTTTCCATTAAATTTTACACATTCATTCACTTCAGAAAATGTTCAGACGCGCACATATACATATGTATTAACACTTTTCGAAAAACGTAAAAAATTAAAAAAAGAAAGTCAATACCTCATTTCTCATAAAATGGATATATATATATATATATATATATTATACATATTTACATAAATGTATACCTATACTTTTATGTGTATACACTGAATTTGAAATAATGGTACTCTGCATTCCTTTTTATTTTAATTTTTAATCTTTTTTTTTCTAGTTCCTTATTTCTCTAAATAAAAAAAAATCATTTATTAGGGTTGTTGATGGCAGATGTAGCCAACTATCTCTCGTCGTATAATATGCTGTCAGTTTTCTGTCAGTATACCGCATTATTTCGTCCATATCATAGGAACTCGTCTGAAAGCGCAAAAAATTAAAAAAAATAAAAATGAAGTAAAATATAGAAAAAAATGGAAGTAAAATGTTACAAGAACTTTGCAAAAATGTAGCGAAGTTCCTCTATGCCTTAAAAACTATGGTTCTATATAACCCTTGCATAAACATTAATATAAAAACAGATGAAACCTATCCATTTAAATTATTATTCTAATTAATACTGTAATATACAATAATAATATAAGTTGTGTATTATATTTCATAGAGATAAATTTTTTTTAATTTTATTCATCATTTCGTATTTTGCCAATGTGTAAGACAATCACTTATCCGTCAGTACATGCATATAGTTATAAAAAAAAACATAAAAGTAATAAGTATTATAAAAAATGCATTTAGAATATTTATTATATATTAAATAACTGTTTGCATGCGATTTAGAATATAAATTCTTGCTAAGAAATTCCCTGTAATATAATAAAATAAATGATAATTTCAATATATAGTTCACTGTTTTCCTCCTTTAAAAAAGGTAATAATAAAGTCCGTTTAAGCGTATTTCAGTCATATATTAATATATACAACATAATTTTGGTCTATTCAAAATTTTATGCCTCAGAATTTTAGAAATAACTGCTTTTAAATGATAAATATAAAAACTGATGTTTATAATAATTTTTCTAAAGCACAGGAAAATAAATTAGTTAACAGTTATTCAGATTTTAAAATAGTGCTTATGGGGAATTATTCATTTTTATTCATTAAAAGTATATAGTTAATATTTTTCTATATATATATATATATATATATATATATATATTACATTCAATTTGAATGAAAAATTATTGTAAAAAAATACTTACTCTGTACAATTTTGCTGGATTTTTTTTCATCCATGCTACTTTTCTTCTTCTTGTTCTTCTGTGTGAGCTTTTCTTCTTCGGTACAGCATATAAAGAAAAACTCCTTTTATTTTTACAGATATTATTATTACAACTGTTTTGCACAATTGTGGACGTATTTAAAAAGAAACTTGGTAATGTAGTATTTAATTTAAATGTTAACAAGTGTTTTAGGCTGATTACTAAAAGGAGTAGAAGCTTAAGAAGTGACATTTCTTGAAAAACCAAAATGTGTAAAATGGAATTATTCCATTATGTATTTTATTTCTTCATATATCTTACATTTTCTGTTACAGTGAAAAGGTGGGGGAAAATTGAATATTTTTAAATTCTGTGAAAATACAAGAAAAGAAATTTGTAGTAATTTAAAGAAAATTTACTTTCGAAAAATTATGTTACAGAATAATTGATAAAAAATAAAATAAAATAAAATACTAACACAAATCCAACATTTTTAAGTTACGATTTGTTATAATTTTTTTTTTTTTATAATTCCTTTTTTAATTTTATAATATTTTGTTCGCAACATAACATTAGCAATTTGGGCCTATGAGACTCCTTTCTCCACAAATAGCAATTATTTTATATATATAATTTTAATCTTTTTTCCTCATTCGTAATAAATGTAATATAATAGCATAGGAATGTTATTACACCTAAATATTTTGAAGCGCTTGTTATCTATGCTTTTTTTTTTTTTTTTTTATTTTCTATCATAACTCTGTATGGTATACTTTTCTTTCAAAGGCGTAATTCTTATGATGGTACGCAAGACATTTTGTTTGGACGCCATTGTAATGCCGACAAAAATGAATATTTTTTTAAAATATTGTGAATGTTCCTTTTAATAAATTTTAACATATTTTAACATATTTTAACATATTTTAACATATTTTAACATATGTTAACATATTTTAACAGTTTATAACAAATTTTAACAGTTTTTAACAAATTTTAACAGTTTTTAACAAATTTTAACAGTTTTTAACGATTTTAAACTTGTTGTTTTCCTTTTTTATTCCCATTTTTCCCGAATTTGATTCTTTTTAGTGGGCCAGGATTATTAACCGAACAGCAATGTTAAGACCGTTCTTTTTTTTCCTTGCTACAAATTAAAATTCGATAAAGGGATATATGACAAACTCGTGGAGTTGCATATCTTACTGCGTATAATAGTAAAGAACTACAAAAAAATATACAATGGTGTAACTGAGAAATAATACATTCCTGACATCATATGAAATTGTGAACATGTTTCTTTTAACTAATATGATAAGGCGATATGTAACAGATAAATATATTTGTATAGAAACCTGTTTTGCTTTTAAAAGACGCATATGTACACTCTTAAGTAAGGATGCAAATTTAGTTAACTTTAAGGAAAAAAATTCTTTTTCGGTTAACCAAAGTAATAATGCAAATACATTATATAATGACAATTTCACACCTCACTGGATAAACCTGAACAAACAAGAAAAAAACAAATTAGCTAGCGAAGAAAAGGAAAAACACAAAATGTGCAATAATTCTGAATGTGTACTATATAAAGAATATTTGAGTATTTCCAAAAGGTCTAAAATGATGAAATATATCATAAGATTAAGAAAAAAAAGCAATTTTCGAAAAAAAATGAATGCATTTTTTGTAAAAGATTCAGAAACAATTGTACATTTATCGAATAATAACAATTCCCTTATATTTGAAGCAATTCTGTCGAATAGTAAAACATTCTTACATCATTTTAAAAATAAATGCAAAAAATTGTATTATGCAAATGATGACATATTAAAGTATATTTTTCATGATTCACCAAACGTTAAAAAAGAAAAAAACAACGATTCTATAGCTATAATAAAAATACCACCAAATAATCTTAAAAAATTTGAAAATATAAAATTTTTGCTTGCATTTGATAGAATTAGATATGCATATAATTTAGGGAAAATATTAAGCACTGCCTATTCTATGAATGTTGATTTTTTCTTTTATGTTCATAATACAGTAGATCCATTTAACCATAAAGTAATTGAAGTAACAAGAGGATCACATTTTCATATTCCTTATATATTTGGCTCTTATGAAGAATTAGAAAATATTTGTACCCAACATAAGCTCCTACCTATTGTAGCACATACAAGTGGTATTAACCTCACTAATATTTTGAAAGAATCGAAGCACAATGGCGTATGTCTTATACTTGGAAACGAATCGACTGGCCCTCACGCGGACATCTTAAGCTTTGCAAAGCCGTAATATTACATGAATGCAAGAAGTGTGCTCATCTGCGCCTATATTTTTCGCCCATTTTTAGCTCATTTTATCTCACATTTTTCTTGCAACCCCTTTTTCCAATTTAACACTCTCTTATCCCTTTTGCAGGATTAGTTTACCTATGCACGAAATGACCAACTCCTTAAACGTATCCGTAGCTGCAAGTATTTTTATTCATTACCTCAAAAATATGTTGTAACGAGTCTATCGCATATTCAGTTGCTACCAGCACTTAAGGATAAAAGTTAGCAAGATGTACACATAGATGATAGTTGAACATGTTCTGATACCACCAATTTTCTGTAGTTGTGCGTACATTAAAAATATAAAAATGTTTTTCAAAAATAACACCCATCCATCGTTTAAACCCATTTTAAACATCTTCCCTTCTTTTCCTGCCATTTTATGCAAAAAAATATATTACATTATTAGCCAACAAAAAAAAAAAAAAAAAAAAAAAAAAAAAAAAAAAAAAAAAAAAAAAAAAAAAAAAAAAAAAAGCTAAAAAATTCTGTACATATATATATACATCTTTCATTTTTATTATTATTTTTTTTTTTTTTTATGTTTACAACTTATTTTAAATGAACTGAATGTATTTGAAAAATATACATACACAGGGGTGAACAAAACAAAAAATATATAATAGATAAAATGACGTAGAATGATCCAAAATAATCCAACGTAATGTAAAATTAATTAAAAAATGAACAAATCATTGAGCACCCTGATGGACTACAAAAACTTGCTTGTACATTTTCGATAAACATAAGGGCCATACTATACTTTAATACCTGCTGACATAAAAGTATAGTGACGTAATTTTCCCCTCAGTTTGTTAGTCTTTAGAGTAGTCTACCATCAGATTTATGAGCAATTATATAATTATAGCCATCATATCCACCATAAAAAACAGTTGATTCGTTAGCTAAACGGGTATCTATACATGAACATGTTGTATGGGAATCATATATATGTATAAATATATATATATATATATATATATATATATATACATGCAAGTACATATAATTATTCATGTTTGTATTAATCTGGGAGCTGATTAATTTTCAATTTTTCGTAAGATTGTTTATATGAACAAATGTATTAAAAAAAAAGTAGTTATTCATATATTCCTCGGTGAGGGTGTGAATGTACCCTCACTATTGCTGCAGCTAACCTTTTAATGGGTACAGGTAATTTAAAAAAAAAAAAAATAATAAAATAAAATAAAATACGGATAAAAAAATGAGTGAAAAAAATATTACAAAGTATAAAAATGCACAGGGTTATATTCATATGAAGTAATGAGGCAAAATATTGAGTCATAAAACGATAAAAGGATCATAGATAAACATAAAAAAAAAAAAAAAAAAAATTGAAGAATAAAGATAAGGTAAAAAGAACAAAAAAAAAGAGGGAAAAAAGAAATGATTGAGTGTAAAAGAATATGCGTCAATCATGGTATTAAAGCAATATGCGTTCTTGAAAATTATTTAATAGGAATTTCATTTGGAAATGTCATAAAAATAGTAAATGTGATAACTACAAATATACTACTAGAATATGTTGTTTCATCGAGCAGTAATATATATGGCTTGGTTTACAAAAGGATATATGAAAACAAAGGCATATTAGTAGCACATGGAGTACATAAAATTTATTTCTACATTTTAACTGTTGTACATATTAACAAATGCCACCTAAAATTACTATCAAAATATTGTACAAATAAATGGATATTAACAGTTCGATTTCTGCAATGTGATAAGGAAAGCTGTAGGTTCCCACTATACGATAAGAGGAGAAGACTGAATGGAGGAAACAAACCAAACCTGCGTAACAGTAAACAAAGTGCTATCGTTCTTTGCCTCAGTAATGGAAGTGTTCTACTCGTGAACATATACAAAGGTATCAGCCTGTGCAAATATAAATTTAAGGGCATACATTTGCTATATAGTGCCGATATATATATAAAAGCAAACAGAAGTGTCTATAGAATTGACGTGGCTGGTGGTACCCCTTTCAACAAAATACTGTTATGGAGCTTCAAAATAAAAAAAAATAAAATAGTGCAATTATGGGATAAGAATGAGAAGAAAACGCAGAAGCAGAAGACGCACGAGCGTAAGGAGAAGAAAGAAAACGTTTCATTAAAATGTATTCAAGAATTAAGCGGCCATAGGGGAATCATATTTAAGGTAAAGTTTTTTAGAAAAGGCAAGTACATAGGGTCCGTATCTGACGACAGAGAGGGCAGAATTTGGCTTAGGGCGAGGAAAGAAAAAGGACATAAAAAAAGGAAGAAAATAAGAGAAGAACAAAATAGTCAAAAGGAAATATATTCCCTTAAAAGAAAACTCACTCCAAACATTACAAAAAAGAAAAAAAAAAAAAAATTTCTTCTGCCTTACTATCAGAATTACAAAATATTAGGAGGACATGGTGCCAGGATATGGGATCTTGACATGGGTACATTAAACAGAAAAACATTTTTTATAACGTGTAGTGAAGATTCATCTTGTCATGTGTACAGCAAAAAACATTTAAAAGGATACTTAAAATTTTGTAATGATAATGGAAGCACAGTTAGATGTATATGCTTCCATGAAAAGCTGGGCTTGATCATATCCGGCACGGACAATGGTACCGTGCATATAAGATCAATGGCGACATATATTCTAAATGATCTAAAAATGGATCCAAGAGAAATGAGTCAGGCGAATATGCTCGCGGAGCGGTTGAATGGAGAAGTAGGTACAGAAGTAGGTGCAGACGTAGGTGCAGAAGTAGATGCAGACGTAGGTGCAGAAGTAGGTGCAGACGTAGGTGCAGAAGTAGATGCAGACGTAGGTGCAGAAGTAGGTGCAGACGTAGGTGCAGAAGTAGATGCAGACGTAGGTGCAGAAGTAGGTGCAGACGTAGGTGCAGACGTAGGTGCAGAAGTAGGTGCAGACGTAGGTGAAGACGTAGGTGCAGACGTAGGTTTAGAAGTAGGTGAAGACTTAGGTGAAGACGTAGGTGCAGACGTAGGTTTAGAAGTAGGTGAAGACGTAGGTGAAGACGTAGGTGTAGATATAGGTGTTGACGTAGGTGTAGAAGTAGGTGAAGAAGTAGGTGCAGACGTAGGTTTAGAAGTAGGTGAAGACTTAGGTGAAGACGTAGGTGCAGACGTAGGTTTAGAAGTAGGTGAAGACGTAGGTGAAGACGTAGGTGCAGACGTAGGTTTAGAAGTAGGTGAAGACGTAGGTGAAGACGTAGGTGTAGATATAGGTGAAGACGTAGGTGCAGACGTAGGCACCAAAACAGGCGTACGAATCAACTGCGAATGGGGAAATATGATTGCCCATTTGCCTGCACATGAAATCCAGAAAAATGAAAAACGTTTAGGTGACACCATTTGTCCTTTTTTTCAAAATGTGAATAGCAAGTACTACTACAATACAGAGGCTAAAAATGTAAATTCACGAGAAGATCTTTTGAGTTTCCAAATTGACGATTTTAATGAAATTTTGAAAAAAAATAATGATTGGATCAGGTCAATTTATCATATAAATATTTATGACATACTCATTAGTTCCAATTTTGGGTGTCTATATATTTTAAAAGCAAAAAATAAGAAGAAAGTAAGTGTACAATTAATATATGAAGAAAAAAAAAAAAATTATTTACTAACCTGTTTAACATTTTACGGGTTAAATTACATTTGCTTGGGTTTTAGTAACGGTTTTTGTTGTTTTATTTTCTTAAAAAAAAATGAAAAATTGGAAGAGAATGAATCTAAGTTAGCTAAAGGAGAAAGAAGAGAAAAATTAGCTTATTTTAAATGTTTTTCACATCGTATAAGTGAAATGTGTTTGATACCACTACCTTCTGTAAGTCTAGACAAATTATGCTTCCCAAGGAGGTACAAAAATGTAGAGTATGTTTTGTACGCGTCCGTAAAGAAGGATAACTCGGATCGAACCTCGTGTCGTACTGGTAGTAGTAGCTCCAATGGTAGTAGCTCCAATGGTAGTAGCATCAGTGGTAGTAGCATCAGCGGTAGTAGTGGGAACATCCCCTCTGAGGACATGTTTCGTCAAGTTGTGTATAACCACGAAAGAGAATGGGACCCAGGTCATAGCGCAGATCCTAGCAATAGAGACCACCCTAGTTGTAAAGGCGACCAACTTGGTGCTCTTCCAAGTGAGCCTCATTCCCCAGTGCACAATTTTATCCTGTGTAATTTCGACCACACGGGAAGTGTAAAACTATTCAGCGTCGAGGATACGAAGGGAGACATAAGGATAAGCAATGTTGTATATACTTATATAGATGTTAAGAATAAAAAGTCGAAAATCATATCAGTTAATTATGTGATGAGGCAAAAAAAAAAAAAAATTGGTATTTTACTATTTATTGGAGATGAATATGGCTGTATATTTGTCCTCTACATAACTATCCCCATTTTGATAAAATTAAATGAAGTTGTTTACAATTTTCAAAAATCGATAGTAAAAAGTAAAGATAAATTACGAGTACATAGTAATAGAAAAGTATTTGACATAAAAATTATTGATGGATATATATACTCCTGTGGACAAAATGGGCACATAGTCAAATATCAGTTATATAAGGATACCAATCATGTATATACTTTATATAAATTATGTACAATTAAAATGTCGTACTACTCATCTATATATAAATTACTCCCATTGTATGTACATGCAGAGGGTATTATACAGAGAAAAAATTTCATACAACAAGTTAAAAACAATGATGTCAATAAAAAGGAGGACTATCCTAATAACAGGGGTAGATCCATTTTTAGTAAAAATAATACCATTGGTAGTGATGTAAACATAATTACGCAAGATAATAATCATTATTATTCCAATGAAAAAGAAAATTTACACAATATTTATATCTGCTGTTTTAAGGAAAAAAAGTTTGTTCTCTACGATTTAAAAAACAAAACAGAATATTTATCAGTCTATTGTGGTGGTTTTAGGAGACCACTCAGTATTTTCATGAAGCCTGACTCTAATTTTATTAAAACATTTTCACTTTGTTTTTGTAAGGAAAAAAATATATATATGCATTTTAAAAAATTAAATAGCACTACAAATACCATTGTACCGTATGAACAAATATATATGAACTCAGGCTTTCATGTTAAAAATGTTTCCTACGTTTTGTGGATGAACAAAAATTATTTATGCACATGTTCAGAGGACGGTATGATAAAGGTCATCCAGCTAAGCAGAAAAATTACGAATATGTCTAACATTGTACAGGCTTCTAACCATTTTGGAGACGGAAATGCGCAGATTGATAGAGGTCCTCCGATTGTTGCGCCCGGGGTATCCACACCCTCGAATGGAAGGGGTAGTACCCACCAAAGTACTTCCAATAGTATAAAAGGAAAGGAGGGAATACCCCACTCCAAAGTTCTCCCAGCTATGGTTGGGAAGAGAAACTGTCAGACGAAATTGTCACATAGGAAAGAAACAAAAAGTGAGAGAGAAAAGAACAGAAACGGAATTACTGTTCTGAATCATAAAATGGCAGTTATCCAAAATATTTATAATCACAACGAGCCAATTTTTTATATATGTTTTTTGAAAAACCCTTTTTATTATTCTAAAAAATTAAAATTTATAGTCAGTGTAGGGGCAAAGAACTCGGTTCATGTATTTTACATGTTCACTGATATTAAGAACGTTCCAGTTATATACCATTTAGAAAAATTAAAAACTAAGCTCTTCTTAACTAATAATACTAGATTTTTATGTGTTCAAGGGATATATAAAATACTCTCGAATATTACAAATAAATATATTATTGTTGTACACCTATTTATTGGTACCTCTATTGGTTATATAATTCATTATTCAGCAGTATATCAACTTGCAATACATAAAAATATTGTTATTTCGAAAATTTTAAAACCTGCTTACTTAGTTGCTTCTTATAATCTAAGAAGCACGATTCTTTGTATAAATTTAAGCCACATTTATATGAACATTGAGTCATTATATTCTTGTAATGATAAATTGAATGAACAACTGGAGGGTAGCTTCTCCTTCAAAACATCAACAAATGGTTACTTCAAAGCGTTAGATTCAGATGCTTCTTTTGAAAAAATTAAAAATAGATACTATAATGTAGAGGATGAATTAGTGATTAATGAAGGACTTAACCATCTACCGATGAGGTGGACTGGAAGCTTTCCTGATGAGTTTCCCATTCTAGCAAAAGAGAATTTAGGACAGGGAGGAAATGAAACTGAAAAATTGATTACGCTAACTGAGGCAAAGAAAGAAGAACAGACAGAAAGCAAAAGCTCCCCTGGTCCCCTAAGGGAGCTAAGCTATCATTACTTTGTGTATAAGAAAAAAATAAAAGATCAATATGCACAAAATATACTATGTTGCGGTCTAAATAATGGCAAAGTAAACTTTTATCATGTTATGACAAATTTATCCTTGTTGAAAATTGTACAGATTCACCAAAGTGGTATAAATCATATATGTGTTAAAAAAAAAAAAAAAAAATTTGCTACAGATTTTTAGCTGCGGGGATGATCAGTCAATAAATATACTAGTTATGAATATTGTGTGCAATACAAATAATACGAGTCATGACTGTGGTCAGAGCAACATTACACTTATAATGATGCAAAACACAAACTTTTCTAACGCACATTTGTCTTCTATTAGATCCATGGTTCTTTTCTCTAATTTTTTGCTAAGCGTATCGTGGGATCAGTATATTTACGTGTGGGAAATCAAAAGAGAGGAAAATTGGGGAAAAACTAAGGGCGAACATATGGGCAAAAATAAGCGCCTAAATGAACGTGATAATAGAAATAAAAATAGATGCAAATATAGATGTAAAAGTAGTTATAAAAACATCGTAATACAGAAAAGGAAGCAGGTAAAAATAGCCGTGTATGATGTTTCTTGTTTAAACGCTTTTGTAATTAAAAAGAAAGAAAAAATGCAACATTTTACAAAGAGTAACTGTGTGCAGGATACTCAAGTTATTCAAAAAACAAAGAATGACTTTATAGATGGTATTTTTAAAAGAAAAAGATCCCTTTATTTTAACGTGTATTTGTCCGTTGCAGGGACGAATGGAAGTTTAGAGCTCTTCTATTTAAAAAATGTTAAGTAGCAGGCCGTATTGACATTACTGTATGCAGTAATGTAATCTTTTTAACACGTTTCGCACAATGTATAGCTATATTTTTTTTTTTTTTTTTTTTTGTCATTGTTGTAGTACTAGTTCTTGCTGTTCATGAAGTGCTCAATTTTCAAGTGCAATGTTTAGTAACCATTTGAGGGGAACGAAATTTGCTGTCACTGTTTTATCATTTAAACTGTTCGTTGTGAAATATGCACATACATATATATATACTTACATATACTTATGTACACATGTACATATGAACATATGTGATGGGATCCATGGGAAGGTGCGTATTTGCATATCAATCCCTTTTTACCTCCTGTGCGACTGATGTCCATCTGATCTAGTGTAACACATGTGTACGCTTATTTTCGTGTACAAAATTTTACACCCTAACAAAGTTTATTTTTTGAAAGCCCCTTATACACATTTTTCAATTCAGTAATATCGCTAATTAGGAAATTTTTAAAATTTTCTTTTTTTTATATATATACATATAGTGCACGGGCGGTACATTCTGAAATACGTGTTTCGGACTTTCTGCTTTCTTAATATAACATAAATGGTAAGCAGTGCGTGTGTGCTTGCGCAGTTTTTTCATTATAAGGCAAAGCATTTATTAACAGTACGAGCATGAACAAATTGCAGAAGCGTTTTAAAAATAAAGGTAAAAAATGGGATTCAAAACAAGGATAAATCCGCACTATTCAGATGTTTTTTTCTTATTTAAAAAAAAAAAAAAAAAAATAGAAAGAACAGTAGTAACAGTAGCAACAGTAGTAACAACTGGAAGGATGTCCCTCTTAACTGCTTGTCTTGTGTAATAGGGAGTTAATCCCCCCTTCGTACTTGATAACCTCCTGAAACTTTATTCAACTACCATTAACATTTTAATTTTTGGCTCTTCCTCCCATTTTGATGCCATTAGTGCGATGCAGCACAATGTTAGTTCAAGAGGGGCGATATATGCATCATGTATATATATATATATATATATATATATGTATATTTATTTATTTATTTTTTTTTTTGAGAAAAATTGATAATAGATTGGCATCTGTAAAAAGTTTTGTCTAGCAAAATGAACGGGGGATAGGGTGCGGGGGTGTACTCTTTTTATAGAGGATGCACGTGAGTGTGCGCGGGTAATTTAATGTACCCGGAGGATATCTGTAATACTGCATAATACTGCATAATACTGAGCAATACCGCGCAATGCTATACTCGTCAACGGCTGCTTACGCCCTTGGGGGAAGGAAAATCCGAGGGAATGTCATACCCTGGAAAATACGTTAAATGGGGTTTCAAAAGGAAAATGAGGAAAACCACCAAAGCTGCATATCCCTCAAATAGAGAATCAGGTCTATCGGGTACAGTATAAAATTTGTCAAAATATTTTATTGAAAAAAGAGCATATTTTAAGGCTTTAATATACCAGTGCTTATCATTTGTATAATTATATAGGTAAAGAAAAATCATGCCATTTCCTGATATGCCATGACATAACCCAAATCCTTTATATAATAATCCACGCTCCCAAAGGAGTAAACCCATTCTTTCAATAAATTGTTTATTATATTTATTACAAAAAAAAGTTGGTACATAATTATATTTTAGCAATTCAATTAGTAGAATTATAAAACCTACATTTCCATGACACCACTGAATTAACGTATCGTTTTTTTTTTTGTTCTTATCCTTTTTTATGGATGAATAAATATTATACTCTTTTGATATATAATGGGTAAGTATTTCGTCAGTTACTTTATATATCAATTGTATATATTCATTTAATTTTTCCACCACATGATTTTTACTATTCTCAAATTCATTTTCATCTATATTGTTATATATATATTTTTTTTTGTCATTCTGCTGTATTATTATGGCTGTACATAAATCTTTCAAATTATTACTAAAAAATAAAATTAGTTTAAATAATACAAAAAATATTCCAGCATACCCATGTGCAGCTCCTAAATATATTTGTTCATGCCATTCGAAATACAAACTAAGAGAAGTAATAGGAAACATAGTATTGCCATTTAATAAGCCATAATCAAATATAGAATTCATAATTCTATATAAATTTATTAATATCGTATTTTTATATTTAGAATTCATCCATATATTTTTACAAAATAAAAAAGAATATATATATCCACATTTCCCATACAACAATTCACATTCACTATTAACTGATGTTAACTCTTCCTTATTGTCTATCATATGATTAACTAATAACTCTATATTATTGTTAACACTTGTTTCATTTTCTAAATAGTAATGTACTACACTTGACAAACTATATATACCTATATCTCCTTCAAGAAATGATATGGCATTTTTCCCCTTATATTTATGTATACTTTTTATTATATTATAACCCAACTCTAAATATGTAATATTTTCATTACACTCATATAATAAAAGGTCCATATATAATATTCCTCCTATTCCGCAATATATAGACTGACTTCTATGTTCTTTTAATTCATTATTTAATTTCGAAGAGTACTCATTTATTTTCTTTTTTATCAAAACGACATTGTTGTCATTTTCTTCAAACTCTTCCAAGTACCCCTTCGAAATGTATCTGTTATTCCCCTCCATCATTCCTTGGAAATGTTACCATCAAATTGTAAGAGGCAGATATACACGACTTGACGTAAATACTCATGTATACACACACATGCATATGTATACATATGTACATATATATATATATATAGAGAGAGAGTGCGCTCTCCTACAATGCGAAATTACAAGCGCACACTCTTCCTACTACACAAAATAACGCACAAGGAGTATCCTTAATGAAAGGATATTTAACGTATGTATGTTCAATGCTTGTACAATTAATGTATGTATATTCAGTGATTGAACATTTTTTTTTTTTTTTTTTTTTTTTAAAAAAGCGCTCTTTCAGCAGAAATTATTGCCTCTTACATTATATGTAAATATTAAATATGGGAAAAAAAAAGAAAAAAAAAAGGTGCAAAATAATTTCTCTTTATTGGAGAAATTTTGGAGCCTTAATTTCTTCAAAATTTCATAGCAATTAAATGCTTATGTTCTTCACTAATCCGTTAAGTTATACAAAAATTTAAGAGATTTTTGCCGAGTACAAGCCGGAATATGCAAATATGAATGAATTATTAATGCGTGCATAAATGCATACACACGAGCATGCATAATATGTGTATATGTACATGCATAATATATATGTATATATATATATTTTCAAGCGTAAGTGGGGAAAAATATCGGTTACAAATTGCAAAAAAAAAAGAATAGCTAAATTGGTGAATTAACACCTCCCCGTTTCAACATATATGAAAAACTGTTTTTAAAAACAGTAGCTGAATACGGAATTATGAAAACTTAAAACGAGTTACAATAAAATTGATGTTATTTCATAGGCTTCTTTACATCATACGTCTTTATTTTATCATTCACACTATAAAAAAGAAGAAGAAAAAAAAAAAAACATTCATTAAAATGAAAAAGGTTATTATAAAAAAGGGAAATGCCTGAGGATACACCCTTTTTCTTTTAAACAATTCATTAACAAGTGGCACTGTATATAATACATTCAAACATGCACTTTTTTTCTCCACATTTTTGGATATCTTTTATGGTGAAATAACGCACTGTTTAATTTAATACATTACTATATAATTTAATTTAATATAATTTAATTTTTTTTTTTTTTTTTTATTTAGTATTACTGATGTTGTAATTCCGAAATACATAAAAAAAAAAATACATATACATACATATATATACATAAATTAAACTTGACAAATTAAAATTTTATTAGTTACTCCATTATTTTAGCTTACATGTATTATAGTAGTGATGAATGATCTTTCCATTTAATTTCACTTAAAATTTGAGTTCAAAAAAATTTTTATTAATAATTTTATTCTTTTACTTCTTTTTTAACACCGCCTGTGTTTATCCATTATTACCTCGTTTAATGTAGTTCTAATTTCTATCCACCCTTACAACATTATTTATCGCTGGCACTTTAATTTTACAAAATTTTGGTACAATAAATGAGTAATTGAATATGCACAAATGAATACATATATATATATATATATATATATATATATATAGATATATAGATAGATAGATATAGATATAGATATAACTGTACATACCAATGAACACACTAATTTAATTCTAATATTTGTTTAACACGAGCTTTTAACGCTTATTTTTTTTACTACATTTTGGTACACCACTGATCAGTTAATGCATTCAACTTTAGCTAAGCCACAGAGAAGGAGATAGCGATAGACGTGTATATGTATGTAGGACATTGGAGCTTATGTGTTTATATTTATTGTCTAATTGACACAATAAAATGGCGCTTTAAATTTGCTTTCACGATTTACTAATGAGTAAATCAAGACATGAAAGTAAACTAATATGGTAATTAAATCGGGTAATTAGATGCAGAAATTTACTGAAGCAATTAACTGCGTCAATTAAATAAGTCAACTAAATGGGTCAATTCACTGTGTCAGTTAAATATGTCAACTAAATGAGTTAATTAAAAGAGGTAAATACAGTGTTATTCGCAAAACATGCTATACGAAAATTTTAATTAAGTTGCAAAGTATTTAATGCTTTAACGATGGTTACATAATTAGGGAAGGAAAAAAACAACTGTATAAAGGCATTTTTTAACTTTTCATTTTTACAATTGAATTATTTTAATTTACAAATCTGTTATTTCGTCAAACATACTTTTTTATCTTTTCTCTTCTATCCTTTATATTTTTTCATTTTTTCATATTTTGTTTTAAAATTAGCTGGTTACCATTTTAACCTTCCATCATAGTTGAAAAAAATATTTAGAAAAGATTTAATTTAAAAAAATATAAAATATACCATTTAAATGTAATACCCATCAAAAAAATATTTTTAAATATAAACTTAAAATGAGAAAAAAAAAAAAGTTGAAATACATTTTTAATAATAAGATATGTAACTCATAACTTGTTTTCTTGGGGATTCTTTTACTGCTTCAGGCAGTATTATGTGCAGATTAGAAAAAAACAAAAAAAAATGAGGAAAATATAAAAAAATTAGAAAATAAGAAAATGAACAAATGAACAAATGAACAAATGAACAAATGAACAAATGAACAAATGAACAAATGAACAAATGAACAAATGAACAAATGAACATATAAACAAATGAACATATAAACAAATGAACATATAAACAAATGAACATATAAACAAATGAACATATAAACAAATAAAAAAATGAACAAATAAAAAAATGAAAAAGGAAAAAAATGAAAAAATGAACAAATAAAAAAATGAAAAGGGAAAAAAATGAAAAAGGAAAAAAATGAAAAAGGAAAAAAATGAAAAAAAGAAAAAGTGAACAAATGAAAAAATGAAAAAGGAAAAAAATGAAAAAAAGAAAAAGTGAAAAAGGAAAAAAATGAAAAAATAAAAGAATGAAAAAATAAAAGAATGAAAAAATAAAAGAATGAAAAAATAAAAGAATGAAAAAATGAAAAATAGAAGAGTGAAAAAATGAAAAATAAAAGAATGAAAAAATAATAATAATATTAAACTTAAATAATATTGATTTAAAGGCCGTATATTATTCTAAAAAAGAAATATTTTGAGGTTATATAAGATTGAGGGGGGGTAAAAAAAAAAAAAATAATAATAAAATAATAAAAAAAAAAATAAAATTGTATAAGCATAATTTAGTACTTGCTTAGATTCTTAATAACGTTAAAAAATATATACTTGTGAAAATCCTCAAACTCTTCAAATATATACGCGCATGTGTATATTGTATATATGTACATCATGTACATTTATGTGCCTCCTTTTTGTTTAACCATCTTAAGTTTATGGAACTAAAAGAAAGGAAGCATCAAATCATAAATTTTGAATAATTAAAGTTCTTTTGTTTTTCATGATATTATATAAAAGATATATCAAGTTATCTTTTACACCTTTTTCATGTTTTCACAAAATATCATGACATATACATATTTTTTTTTTTTTTTTTTATTTTCTCTATATTTGCCTGACCATGTCATAATGTCAAGAATCTAATTTTTTTTTCATTTTGCATTATTTCACTTGTATATATTTATATATATATATATATATAATCTTTGCCATGTATTTGAATAATATATAAACCTATTTAAACACAATTTTGACACTGTTTTTGCTTATTATTTATTTATTCATTCGTTTATTCACTTTTATTATTTTGTTCCATTTAATTTCCCCTTCTTTTCTTCTTCGTCCCCTTTTTTTTTTTTTTTTTTGTCATATAATATGATTTAAGTACATATTTTTTTATTATATCAATTTTCCTTAATATTTTTATTGTTACATATACTTGTGCTTAATCAGTTTAAATATATGTACACATATATATGTAATATACATGTTAAAATTTTTAAAAGAAAGCTGTTTTTGTGAATGTGTTTAAATAAGCATTTTTAATGAATTTTTGTAATAATTTTTATTTTATTTGTTTTACAATATATTTTTCTTAGCTTGTTTTTTTTTTTTTTTCTCACAAACGCTTTTTTTCCTCTTTGTTCGTGATAAAATGAGCCAAAGGGAAGAAAGGGGCAAATAAAGTTATATATACAACTGTACGCGTATATATGTATATAAATATATATACATAACCGTACATGTATATATGTATTTAAATATATATACAGGGATGTACTTGTACATATGTTTTTAAACATATATACACAGCTGTACATATATATATATATATACGTATATACTTTCTGCACCACGTTAATTTATCATTTTATTCCGCACTTTGTGTGTTTAAATACATATGTGTTGCGAATATAATACGCCAATTGTTATAGGTTATTAAAAAGATTATTTCGAGTAGATAATTTTTGTCTGATATACACCACGATAAATTATAACACAAAAGTAGGTAAATAAGTGATATATGTCTATAAATGTACATACATACATATGTACATATATACATATATATATATATATATACACACACACACATTAAACCTGTTCAGTACCCACTTTTTCTGAACTGTTCATAAAAAAATTGAAGAACAATGACTTTAATAAATTTTAAAGAAAGAATTCAAATTTTGTTAAAGTTAAAAGAATCATTAATACCACAAATTGACGGGAAATTTACAAAAGACTGGGAAATAGAGGCACTAAATTATCAAAACACAAGTGAAAATATAATGATTGAATTAAAAAATGTAAATTTTATACAAGGGTTAGTTAATGCTATTTCATCCCAATTATCTTATTTGCGAATAAATTTGCAAAATTACGAAAATATGTCAGAACAGGAAAAAGATAAATTTAAAAGGTTGTATGTTTTGGGAGCCCTTGGCTTAATTGCTAAATTAAAACTTATCTTATTTTTTTTTACATATATTAATTCAGTAGATCATAATAAAAATATTAAAAATGTTCCAATAATTAATGAAAATACATATAATAATTTAGAACAATATAATAGTGAAAATTCTTATGAAGATAAAATGAATTTACAAAACAATATTTCCGAAAATTGTATAAATAATGAGGATACTAAAATAAATTCTTTATTTAGCAGTTTGGAAGAATATTATTCTCTATTCCATAATTGTTCAGATGATTATAAAGAAAATGTTTTTAATGTAATGACTCATAATAATTTAGTTAATTATAATACGCAAATGAATAATGATAAAAATTTAAGTGAGAAGGATTACAGCGATCAAAATGTAAACATGTACGATAGTAGTAGCAACGTGGACAGTGACAGTATTGGTAATAACAACATCAATCTTGGAAACATCAATCATGGAAATATTAACCATGGTAATATTAACCATGGAAATATTAACCATGGAAATATTAACCATGGAAATATTAACCATGGAAATATTAACCATGGAAATATTAACCATGGAAATATTAACCATGGTAATATTAGCCGTGGAAATAATAGCCATAACATTAACAATAGCAGCATGAACCATAGTAATTTAAAACATAACAATATAAATCATAACATTATTAACCATAATAGTATTACTCATAACAGTATTAACCATAACAGTTTTAACCATAATAATATTAACCATAACAGTGTTAACCATAATAATATTAACCATAATAATATTAACCATAATAATATTAACCATAATAATATTAACCATAATAATATTAACCTTAATAGTATTAACCATAGCAGTATTAACCATAGCAGTATTAACCATAGCAGTATTAACCATAGCAGTATTAACCACAGTAACATGAATGGCAATATTAATAATGGCAATATTAATAATGGTAATACTAATAATGGTAATAATAATAATGACAATATTAATAATGGCAATAATAATATTGGCAATAATAATATTGGCAAGAATTACAATTCGCATTTTATGAACAGTTCAGCAGATCAAGCCCCAAATATGATGAACAATTTTTCGGCGGAAAAAAATGAAAATTTACAAAATACACCCGTAGGAGCATCAAAAAAAAGATCATTACAATTACCTCGAAGTCAAAACAAAACAACGAATTTCTTAACAAATTCACAAACATTAAATGGAATGAAAAGTAATCAAAACGACCATAACCATATACCTTATTATAATGAGCAGTTAAATAATGAAACACAAATATTTTTACAACAAAATCAAGGTCAATATTCTAAGTATTTAAATAATATACGTCAAAATATTAACTCGAATAACAATGAAAATTCTGCACTACCTAATGGTAATGCAAATTTAAATTCTTATTACGAATATAACAATGACAACGATCAGGACAGAAATATTTTGCAAGCATACAATAATAAAATTTATGGCATAAGTGATAATGTGTATAAAAATAGTTATTATTTGTAATAATCATTTATTTGTTTTGACATATGTTTAACACTTTTCCTTATTATATGACGTGCACATTATTTGGAGCAGAACAGTTAACTATAAGATAAAGTTCAAAATAAAGGTAGAAATAAAAATTAAAATAAAGCGCGTTCCTTCAGTGCACATCGGTATGCATATTATGTGTGTGTATATATATTTTATACTTTAATAGTTTATGTATGTGTGTGTTTATGTATAAGTTTTATAACTTGTTCTGTTATCCATAAAAATTTTAATTTTTCATTGTGCAAATTAAAACGTATATATATTCTTCTATAATTTTTGTCCTTTCGTTATATTTTTCTCTTTTATTTCCCAGTCTTCTTGTCCCTTCATTTGCTTGCGCTATACTCTGCTTTCTATCTCTTTTTTTTTTTTTTTTTTTTTTTTTTTTTTTCTTCTTTCAAAATTATTTGTATAATCTTTTAAAATAGATTGTAGAGTCTCTTCATTAGCGCTATATAAAAAATTTTCTTTAATTTTGTTTTAAAACTTTTAATTTCAAAAATGTGTTAATATATGATATAACAAATCATGTATATTTATAAATATTATTTTTCAGTTTCGCTAAATTGTATTCCTTTTTTTTTTTTTTTTTTAATTTCTTATTATCTTATTAACTTACTATACAACTGCTAATTTTAAAATGTCATATGTGCTTATCCATAAGCAGTGTTTGCACATTAACAAGCAATTGCACACATCTTTACCTTTGTTTTTCTCCTTGCTAAAATAAAATTTAATTATGTTAATATTTTTATTATCAAAGTGCATTGCATGTTTGTCTTTTTAAGACTTTTATTATGCTGTAGTTGAATGCTGCTATGTCCGTATTATATTTATGCATACTTAGGCAGTCTATATCATTACACTAGTATAGTTGTGTAAAACATTTAACAGTCCCACGCGACGCTTCTACATACACAAGCACTAATATTGTAAATTTTTTTTTTTTTTTTTTTTTTTTGACCTTTATTGTATATTTCATTTTTTTATAAAGAATGTAAATAATGAGCAGTTATTTGATGACTGTTTTTTAGCATATCTTACACACACATACAAAAAAAAAAAAAAAAAAAAGGGGGAAAAATGGTAAAATCAAACACTTTATGAATATAACGTAATAATAATTCAACGATAACATTTTAAAGTTTAATAAAATAAAAAAAAAAAAGAAAATGAGAACATTTTAAAACATAAAAGGAGCATATTTTACGACATAAATAAAGAAAGGCCATTTAAAAACGTAAAAAAAAGTCTACTTTAAAACATAAAAAAAGGTATATTTTTGAATTGGCAAAAAAAAAGAGTACTTTTTAATTCATGACAAATTTAATATTTTGGCTTTTTTTTCCTTAGCATCCCCTACATAAAAAACCAAAAAGAACATACAATTTTTTTTGTGTCCAAAAAAAAATATGCAAAAACCCGTTAGAAGTTCAAAATTAAAAGGGGTATGCAGGACCCCCTACATAAATAAATAAATATATATATGTAAATATTTATACACTCATATATGCTCACGTTTGCACGCACGTATGCGTACACATAATCTGGAAGAGGGGCATATATATTAATGTTACGCTTACCCAAAAAGAGCTCCGTTATCTCAATATGCGGTGTTATGAAAAAGTATTGTTTATCATTATTCCTTTCGATGAATTCACAAAATTGCTGCATGCTGAGAGGAGGGAGGGGGAAAAAATATATTCAGATTAAGGCGTGTATAAATATATATATACATAAAATATATGTATATACACGTGCAGCATATGAATGTATACTTACAACAAAAGATATATATATATATATATATATATATATATATATATATATATATACAAACGGCATAGTGTCGCAAAACTAAACGCAACGACATTTGCAGTCATTTTAATGATAAGTTAAATCATTTATGCGCCGTTTGTATGATTATTCAATTGGTGTACAAACACACTTGTATATGTATATGCATAAGTACTTGTATATGTATATGTATAAGTACGTGTATATGTATATGTATAAGTACGTGTATATGTATATGCATAAGTACTTGTATATGTATACGTGTACGTATAAGCATGTATATATGTATGTGCACATGTATGCTTCTCTTTTTGCGCCTTCTTGGGTCTAACTTTTTAACGCGGGTGAGTTCATCCATGTACACGTCGAGTTCATCGAAAATATGAAAAGATGACGTTTCTGTAAGGGATAAGGAGGCTAAGAGTGCCATTTGTATTGTTGACCTTTCACCCCCAGATAAGGAATTTATTTCCATAAAAATATTATTAGAAATATCTTGATTAATTGAAACAAGGACTTTTACATGTCTATTAAGATCATCAAATTCAATCTTCCCTTTATAATTGTTCATACTTTTTAAAATATTTTTAAAATGTACTGTGATTTGTTCTTTGGTTTTTTTCAAAATTGTTGAAAATTTGGATCTTCGAAGTTTTATATTTGATAAATGCATATCATAATTATTTTTTAATTCATTTATTTGTTTCATTTGTGCAATATAACCTTTTTCATCATTTGTGTATTGTTCTATTAGACTATCAAAATAATTTTTCAATGAATTATCTGTATTGTCAATTTCTTTGAAACCATTTACTTTAAGTATTTCTATTATTTCTTTTTTTTTTTCACATCTTTTTTTCCATAATATATCTGAATATTTCTCATACGATGATATCTCAATTTTATCCTCATCAAAAAGGATTTTATTACTTGAAATAATATTATCACAAGACGATTTATTGTCTACCCTCCCATTATTGTTCATAATATTTTCAATATACATTTCTAACTTTTTGATATCTTTTATTTCCATTCCCATATTTTTATTATTACTATATAAATTGGGGCTTTTATTTAAACTAGCATTTTCTTTACTTTTCATTATATTTTCATCATTTCCTGACAGTAAAAAAAGTTTGTTGAACGAACTTAATGATGACAAGGGGACCTCTGCTTGGATTATTTCGTTTCCGCATAAACTCTTGTTCAGACTTTCTGTAGTGAATGTAACCTTCACGGAGCAACCACTTTCAGTTAATTCATTTCCACTCCTTCCCTCAAGAGGACTGTTATTATCACTACAATTACACTCACCCACTTTATCCACATTACTAGCATCCTCTCCAAAGTGAGTCCTCCTTATCGCAATATTCGTTATAGTAGTAGTTGAGTTTCTCCCTTTTAGAATTAAAAAAGGACTTTCTAAAAATATATCATCGAGCAAAAAATTGCTCGTTAGGCACTCAAAATATACGTTATGCAGTTTGTTCAAAGATAAGAGAAAACTCTTTTTACTTCTCGTGGCAACTTCCTCATTTTTCTTCTTATCTTTTTCTAACTTAATTAGGACTTCCTTTAAATTGTAATATTCTTCTATTAATTGTGTGAGTTGTTCTTTCTTTTTTTTCAAATATTCGCTATGGTGTGATATTAAATATTTGTGTAGTGAGCATGTATCTAAAGCGTTTCTTTTCTTTCCCTCAAGTACACGTATGTATTCATCAATACTGTTGACACTCTCATTAATGTTATATATATCTTTATTTTTTTCTTTAATTTCTAAATCTAATTGTTCCGAAAATATACTATCATGATTTTCCATTAACTCGTCAATATTTTGTAACTGATATTTTAGTTCGTCCTGGGCGAATTTGCACTTCTTTAATGATTCATTTAAACTCTCTATTATATTTTTATATGACAAAATTTTTTTGGACGTCCTTAATATTTCCTCGTCCATTTCTTCTTTTTCTTTTTCTAGCTCTTTCAGCTCCTCTTCATTCGTCTTATGTGTTCCATTTTTTTCATTATTATTAATTGGACTGCTATCAGCCGCTCTAGTATCAGCGGCAGTATTAATAGATGTGAATTGTGCGATAGACACTGAATCACCAGCTGGCACATTAACGAATGCGTCGTTCTGTGTGGGCAGGTGACTATCATTTGATTCATCGTACAAATTATTTTCATTAAATGGACGATTTAAAAAAATAGGGTTCCTGTAATACTCTTCTTTTGCTGGCTGATAGTGTAACCCTCCATTGGCAAGAACCTTTACTAAAACAAAGTCATCAATTACATATATTGATTTTACAATTTTCTTATCATTCGTACGTAGTAACTCTTGTAATTCTGTAGAATTATTACATATTAAGGTTTGAACTATTTTAAAGTTATCATATAAATAGAACAATAATGAGGTAGGTAATAAATCAATATTTAAAAAGGAATAAATACTATTTCCATTAATTTTACTAAGTAAAGATTGAATATTCTGTAATAACGAGTCTCTTCTAACATGTTGAAATGCATTAGTAACTATGATGCTAAATTTGTTTTTGTTTTCTATTTCTATATTTGTCAATATATTCTTATCTTCGTAGCAACTGACTAACCATGCATAGAAAAGATCCCCCAGATGTTTTTCAATAATTGAAAGTATTTTTTCATTTTCAATATTTCCCCTTAATTTAATATATTCACCTACTGGTCCTATGGGTTCATATTTAAAATGACAGTCATAACTACTGCTCCCATGAATACCATCCATTGCCAAATTTGCCAAATTTGGTTGGGCATCCAGAGAGGGGAGAAAGGAGCTCCTGTCGGACTCATTATAGACGTTATAATTTTTAATAATATCTTTTCTTACTGTATAAATATCGTATCCATATATATACATTTTTTTTTTAATTTGATTGTTTTTTATTTTTTGAATTTTGTTCAGATGAGCAGTAATAACATTAATCTGTTTGTTGATAAGCTCTACACTGTTTTGACATTTGCTTACTTGATATTCCATTTCATAAATGGAATTTTCTCTTTTATTTATTTCGATTTGTAACTCTATTTCTTTATCTGTTTGTATTTTTATTTTTTGTTTTATATCTTTTATTTCATCTTTATACTTATTCAAATGGTCTCTCAACAATTTCTTGTTATCTTTTGCTTTTTCAAAAGAGCTCACATAATTTACAATTTCGTCTTTCCGTTTTGTATATCTGTCCTTTATACTAATTAATTCTTTAACCATTTCGTTATATTTTATCATTTTATCTTGATTTTTTTTTATAAAATTATATGCAAACGTGTCCTTTTCAATAACAAGCTTTACTACCTCCTTAAGGTATTCACTCTGTTCTACTAGTGTGTTCATTTTATTTTGTATACTATTAATGACTTTTTCATTTTTAAAATTTTCTGCTTTTAGATATTCATTAAACATTAGAATAGTATTTTTTAATAAATCATAAAATATTGCTATTTTGTAACCTTTGTCATAATATTTCAATTTATCAAATTCGTCTCTTAACATATCATTTTTTTCTTTCATATTTTTTAGTTCCTCTTCCAATGGACATAATAATATTTCCTTTTGTTTTATTTCCTTTAAACAATTCTGTAGCATTTCATTCTCTTTTTCTATTTCGTCTTCAACAATATTTAATCCTACTGAACTCATAAAAAATTTATGTAATGCTTTCTCATTGATTGTACTGAAAAATTGCTTTCCCTTTTCTTGGTCCAAATACACACATGGGCTTCTTATGTTCAGCTTGATAACATTTAGGTAGTTGTCTATATACGCCTTTTTCCGTGCCTGTCTCATTGGATATTCTTCACTGCTACTGTTATTAGCAACGGCATTTCTACCGTTACTACTATCTTCGACTCCCCTACTGTGAGTACTAACATTGCTACTGATCCGTTTGTCCATGTTTTCCGTATTTGTATTGGTACAAAAATTAGAAGTCATATTTGTAGTTACTGTCTCCGAGTGGGACACATTATTTCTACCTTGCCGTAGTCCATATAAAAAAAACTTGCTTGAGTGGGAGGTAAAGACCCTCTTGATTACTACTATATCACCATAAATATCCCTTTTATAGGAATTTTTTCCCGAATTTGATAAAAATATTTCTATATTACATACAAGATTCTTTTTATTTTTATCATAATCTTTTATATAATTTGCTAAGCTGATATCTCTACCAGCTTGCTTCCCTTGACTTCCTAATCCTACTGCTACTGCTTGGGCTATTGCACTTTTTCCTTTCCCATTTTTCCCAATTATTATATTCTTACTCGAATTAAAAGATAACTCTAAATTTTCATGATTCAAAAAATTACGAATTCTAAGCTTTATAATTTTTCCCGTGCTTCCGTAAAAGCTTTTAACGTCCGCGTCTTTCAAGTTACTAAAGTCGAAATAGTTTTGATCAGCGTTCTGTGCCCCTTTCCGATTTGCACAGCCTTTCGTGAAGTCCTTTCCATTTCCCGGTTCATTCGCTCCACCTGCTTCCGCCATTTCATCCACTTCATCTGTTCCATCTGCTCCATCTGCTCCATCTGCTTCCGCCATTTCATCCACTTCATCTGCTCCATCTGCTCCATCTGCTTCCGCCATTTCATCTACTTCATCTGTTCCAACCGCTTCATCCGTTGCACCCCCCTTTGCACTCCTCTCCTTTTTATCATTACCAAACGAACTTCTGCTGCTTTCTTCCTCATTGGATATATTTACTTCATCGTGTTTCTTCCCCATAACACCATCCTCCGTGTTATTACTCCGCTTTATCGTTTTGTTAAAATTCTTTTTTCTATTTTTCCCTTTTAACTGCTTAAAATTTGTACTACTAACTTTTATTTCGTCATTCTTTGCGCACCTTTTTTTTTCAAAATGGTCATCACGAGATGGGGAGGAAACACTCGTTTTTTCATAGTTACTTGTACTGCTATTCATGAATAAATCTACTTCATTTTTACCTTCTATTTCATGGTGCCTCCTTGTGACGACTCCATTCTCTTTATCTCGGTTCTTTCTAACTATACTATTTTCTTTATCTCGGTTCTTTCTAACTATACTATTTTCTTTATCTCGGTTCTTTCTAACTATACTATTTTCTTTATCTCGGTTCTTTCTAACCACACCATTCGCTTCATTTCGGTTCTTTCTAACCACACCATTCGCTTCATTTCGGTTCTTTCTAACCATACCATTCGCTTCATTCCTTTTTCGCTTTTTTTTTGTGTTCTCACCTTCAACATAATCCACATGCTCACTTTTTCCGTACACGTTATGATTATTTAATAATGTCGAGTTACTTGAGTCAGAATAATACATATTAAATTGTTCATAATTGTCTATTCAAATGGTGCAGCAACTTTTACTCATGGTTGGTTTGAGCTGCCTTTTCCATCTGCCATATAAATCTTTGTTTTAGTTTATTTTACCCTATTTTACGCTTTATTTTTACTTTATATTACGCTATTTTTTCTCCGTTTCTCTCTTTCTCTTTCTCTTTCTTCTTCTTCTTCTTCTTCTTCTTCTTCTTCTTCTTCTTCTTCTTCTTCTTCTTCTTCTTCTTCTTCTTCTTCTTCTTCTTCTTCTTCTTCTTCTTCTTCTTCTTCTTCTTCTTCTTCTTCTTCTTCTTCTTCTTCTTCTTCTTCTTCTTCTTCTTCTTCTTCTTCTTCTTCTTCTTCTTCTTCTTCTTCTTCTTCTTCTTCTTCTTCTTCTTCTTCTTCTTCTTCTTCTTCTTCTTCTTCTTCTTCTTCTTCTTCTTCTTCTTCTTCTTCTTCTTCTTCTTCTTCTTCTTCTTCTTCTTCTTCTTCTTCTCTTCCCCTTTTAGAGCGAAAAGGTCATTACGTGCATACACTTTAAGGGTAAATTTGCCGTATATCAAGAAGGCCTATTTTTTAAAGTATTCATATTCGAACGTTCATGTAAATGAGTGTAGTAAAATAAAGCAGAATTAGAAATAAATAATAATAATAATAATAACAGAGAGTGAAACCTAAGATATGAATAAAACAAAGGATTTATGACTTCAAAAATGAACTAGTATGCTTAAGCACTTAAGATAAAACTGGACTTCACATGCTCCCATTTATTAATATATCTAAAATAGGAATAGTAAAATATGGGGAAATACTCCTTTGGTTATAAGTCTATTATGCCTTTTTTTATATTTTTTTATTATTCACTCATCATTTGCTCACATGCACATACTTATATATGTACGCATATTATGTACGTATACGCATGTAGGCATATGTATGTACATTTATATATATATATATATATATATATATGTATGAACGTATATATTTATGTATATATATATGAATGCGTAAGCGCGCTAATAAGTATTCCTGCTTTTTTTTTTTTGTTAACATTTAATTACTACTAGTTTTATTCATCTTTCATATTATACTACCAAAAAAAAATTTAATTTTTTTTTTTTTTTTTTTTTTTTTTTTTTTGTTTACAACCGATGTGCAGTTTTATCGTTCACGATATGCAGAAAGTAAAACTTGAAATTACAGAAAACAAAATTTTACAAAACATTGATTGAAAAAATAAGAGAAATAAATTAATCTTCTTTACTAAAAAAAAAAAAAAAAAAAGAAAAAAGCAAATAAAACAAAATTAAAACAAAATAAATCAAAACAGAATAAATTAAAATAAAAAAGAAAAAACGGACGACTAAAGTTGAGTATGCATTATACAAATATACTCTTGGCGCTCAAAAAAAAAAAAAATAAAATAATAAAATAAGGCGCACACGTAAATTCTTGTCCACGTATCCATACATACATAGGATATATATACATAGTGTGCATGTATTCACATATGCATTATTCACGCGTTTATATGTATACACATTTCCATAGGGGAAAAATTAAAAAATCATGCTGCAGGCACGTAAATATGTCGAAATGGTATGCCATTCTGACCTCAGCTAATGTAACAAGCTTTCATAAATTCTTCATTTGTTCAACTACCCTCGCGCGTCGTTTTAAACCGCTTCCATAGCAGCATTCGTAAAATATGAAGGAACAGTTCAAGACGATTTTTAAAAGAACTGAAACGATTTGCTTTTTTTCTTCAATTTTTGTTTATATGTGTTCATTTTTGTGTTGTTTCTTCTAGTTTTTTTCATTTTTTCATTTTTTCATTTTTTGTAATCATTTTAAAAAGTGTAAACTTAAAAATTATAAAAAAAAATAAATTAAATAAATAACTTAAAATAAAGTAAATAAAATGAACTAAAATTTGGTAAAATAAAATAATATTGAAAAAAGACTGTGCACTTTCATTATGGCATCATTAATATCACTGATATCCTTGGTATCACTAGTGTTATTTGAGTCATTTATATCATTGATATCTCCAGTATAGTGTGCCATTTTTCAAAGACTCACATGCAAAAAGATACCTACTATATGTACATATATGCACGTATAATACATAATATATACATATGCATGTATATAACACATATACACACCTATACACATACGCACGAGGGCTTGGGACATCCTTGCAAACGCTGCGAGTAAAATTTCAGTGATAAATAGTTTCTCATTAGCCAAAACTGACAACACAAACATATAAACGAGTCAATACATAAGTGAATAAAATATTCACATGAAAACAAGAGTCCCCTTAAAAATACATTTAACAACAAGCGAAATGTCAGTGTACACGATATGCCTTTTCAAGCACATATCAACATATATATACATACATGTAAAATTGCATGTACATGTACATGTACATAAGTTGAAATGCATAAGGACATATGTCACCCTACCTTGGGTAAAAACAAGCTACTATATTATCACCACGGAGCGCTAAAAACAGACAATACGGTCAATTCTGCCAGTACTACCAGTATTGCCAGTATTGCCAGTATTGCCAGTATTGCCAGTATTGCCAGTATTGCCAGTATTGCCAGTATTGCCAGTATTGCCAGTATTGCCAGTATTGCCAGTATTGCCAGTATTACCAGTATTGCCAGTACTGCCAGTATTGCCAGTATTGCCAGTATTACCAGTATTGCCAGTACTGTATTGCCAGTATTGCCAGTATTGCCAGTATTGCCAGTATTGCCAGTATTGCCAGTATTGCCAGTATTGCCAGTATTGCCAGTATTGCCAGTATTGCCAGTATTGCCAGTATTACCAGTATTGCCAGTACTGCCAGTATTGCCAGTATTGCCAGTATTACCAGTATTGCCAGTACTGCCAGTATTGCCAGTATTGCCAGTATTGCCAGTATTGCCAGTATTGCCAGTATTGCCAGTATTACCAGTATTGCCAGTACTGCCAGTATTACCAGTATTGCCAGTACTGCCAGTATTGCCAGTACTGCCAGTATTACCAGTATTACCAGTATTGCCAATGCCCCTAGTACCGCTAACACGCCTAACCCTGCTTGAGTCGTTCGTACATGCGGTCAATCTCCGCCTTGTACTTCTTGTGCACGGCGTGCCTCTTAATCTTTCCTGTCGGTGTAAGTAGATCGTTCTCTATAGTGAATGGTTCTAAGGCAAAATAAATATCTTTTATTTGTTCATATCCTTTAAGGCCATCATTTTTTCCAATCCTAATTAGATCCTCAAGAACATCATTTTTAAATTCTGGTAATTGCACAATTTCGGCATCAGTTTTTTTTAATTTCTTGTTATTCTTCCAAATTTCCATAGTATCCGTAGATGGGCATATAATACAAATGAGTACAGATTCATATGAATAACCAAACACAAAAATCTGACTAATGAACAAAGACTGTTTATATGTAGATTCAATTTTTTCAACAGCAATATATTCACCTTGGGATAATTTAAAAATATTTTTTTTCCTATCAATAATTGTAACTGAAAAATTTTCACTAAAAGATACAATATCACCTGTTCTGATCCATCCATCTTTATCAATTAATTCATTTGTTTCTTTTTCTAATTTGAAATAACCTAAATTACAAATAGCAGGTCCTCTTAAATGTAATTCTCCCCTTGGTGGGTCATCAGTAACAAGATAATTCATTTCCGGTACTGATACAACTTTATATTCAACACATGGCACAGGACCACCAATATGACCTACATTGATATCTGTTGTATGACTTATAAAAGCAGGTCCTAATGTTTCTGTCATTCCATATCCTTCTAATATAGGAACACAAAAAACAGATTTCAATTTTTTAACCACATCTGCACTTATAGGTGCAGAACCATTTAACATTGCTCTTATATTTCCTCCTAAAATTTTTTTTGCTTTATTAAAAATTAATTTATCCCATAAAAAATGAAAAGGAACACCATTAGAATTTAACTTCTTCACCTTATGTTCTACCCCTTTATTAAATAAGGATTGAACAATGGACGATTTTTTTTTTAAAGAGTTAAATATCCTTTCATGTATTCGATTGTACAATCTTGGTACACTAATAAATAAAGTGGGTTTCAATTCTTGTATATCTTCAATTAAAGTTTGTACATTGCCAGAATAATAACCAGTCCTCACACCTTGTGCAAAATATACTAAAATCATAATTCTTTCATATATATGAGCTAAAGGCAAATAAGATATATGTGTATCCTTTTCATTTATTTCCAATATTGGCAATTTTGATGGTCCTGTAATAGAGGACACTAACTGAGCTACAAAATTCTTATTTGTCATTATAACTCCCTTAGGATATCCTGTTGTACCTGATGTATAACAAATGGTAGCCACATCATTTATATTTCCTGGACGTGGTTCTAAAATTTTTTTATTTCCTTCTTTTAACAAATAATCCCATGTTATTATCTCTAATTGATATTTTTCACATGCTTTTTTTATCTCTTCATCTACTTCTCTTTCTACTAATATTATTTTTTTTAAATATATTCTTTCACATGTTTCTAACGATTTAAATAAATTTAAAACACAAGTTTTATTACACAGAATTGTTTGCATTAATGTTTGTTCTAAAATAAATCTACTTGATTCTATACCTAAAGAATCATATAATGGCACCGTTACAATATTAAATGCACTACAACTTAAATCGCATATATTCCATTCTTCACAATTAGGCAAATAAAAACCTAAAAACCTTGCTCTAGTTACCCTAGAATCATCACATCTAATTACAGGGCATGCATTTGTATTTATTAATCCTGATCCTATTATAACAATTAATTCTCTTACTTCTTCATATGTTTTCCATTTATATGGACCCAATTTATTGTTCACTCTTATTCGTGTACCTAAACAATCTCTATCCCTAAACTTTTTCGTTGTCTCATTAAACATATCCCACATATTACTTATAGGATTCTCATCATAATTTTCTATTAATTTATTTTTATATTTAGGATTTCGATAAACTCCTGTTGAGTCCTTATTCGACGGTTCACTAACCTTCACTGCATAAATTAATTCATTTGTTGATGTAAACATTTTCGCGTTCTCCAATTAAATCAAACGGGAAAAACTATCGACCTCCTTGGGGGATAGATATAGCTGTGCAATGCATACACACGTACATACATACGAGCATATATATATATATATATATATATATTCACCACATGCGGCGAACAACTCCTCAGACCACTATATGTTTTTGCCAAAATAGAAATATAAATAATGCACAAATGGAGTAGACGTGGAGAAGATGTGGATCAGACGTGCAACAAATTGAAATCAAGCACAAATGAATAAATACTTTTACCATGTATTTACTTCTGTATTTAAGAATATTTATACAATAAGGCCTTTAAATTTATATTCCTTTGCTTTCACTTCTTAGTATAGTTCATATGTCAAACATACTTTTATAAATGTAAAGTAAAAGTAAGGTATTAAAAATCTTATCAAGTTGCATAAGTGCTAGTACGAACAGATCAGAGAGGGTGTCCTATCTATATATACGCAGCAAATGTGCTATAGCACAAAATACTCACAAAAATCATACAAAAATATATATACAAACAAGTACATATATATATATATAAACAATTTACCCTTTTTTCGTAGCACAAAAAGATATAAAATTTAAAAAGATAAAAAAAAAAAAAAATTAAACTTATGATGAATTTAAAAAATAGGCATATTCACGTATATGACATATACCGCGCTCTATACAATTCACTGCTCACTTATTATTTTCTTATTTTAATAATTTAAAGATATTAATCTTAACAATTTTTTTAAGTATATAGCAACATATTAACTACTTCTTCCTTTAATGTGCACAAAAATGGGCAATATACGCACATAAACGTATATATAAATATATATACGGCCCGTATGTAAGTATACACATATATATATATATATTTTAATTTTCTAATTCAAGCGTTCATTAATTTGTTTTACTCTTTCCTAAAGCAATTTCTTTCTAAGGAAATGTATAAAAAATTAAAAATAAATAAAGTTCTATGAAATTTTCTTAAAGTAAATGTGAAATTAAAAAAAAAAAAAAAAAGTCATCTTATGATCTTTTTTATTCGTAAGAAAAATGTACATAAATATTAGTATACGTATATTTAAAAGTTGGTATTTATACGTGTACTTAAGCAAGTATATTTTAATAAATACATTTTCATTAAAATGTTATATATTGTTAAAACAAGTAAAATTCGCTAATATGTTCAGGAATTAATTAAACATAATTTTTGTTACATACGTATATACATAAATATAAATATATATATATATACTACAATAAAATCTAATATTTGATTTATGT
The DNA here is from genome assembly GCF_023973825.1 of Plasmodium brasilianum. Taxonomy (NCBI): domain Eukaryota; phylum Apicomplexa; class Aconoidasida; order Haemosporida; family Plasmodiidae; genus Plasmodium; species Plasmodium brasilianum. Next base: position 396,336 of record NC_090123.1, read on the forward strand.
ATATATATTTCATTTTTTAATTTCGTTCATGTCAAAAAGTATAAATTCATATTGTATGTTATTATTATATGTACTCCATATATTTTTTTTTTTTCATGAAATATTAAAAGTGACACAAGTGTGGTATTTTTTTTTTTTTTTTTTTTCTTAGAAACTATATCGGATTATTATTATGTAATGTAAATTTTTTATTCTTCTTACAAATATGTTAAAAAGAAAAAAATTCTCAGTAAATTACACTGAATTAAAAATTTTATACATTTGTATATTTATATTTATAAATATATATATATTTATTTTTTTATCTATTCATGTATTCTTCTGTTCATCTGTTCATTTGTTCATCTGTTCATTTGTTCATCTGTTTATTTGTTCATCTGTTTATTTGTTCATCTGTTCATTTGTTCATCTGTTTATTTGTTCATCTGTTCATTTGTTCATCTGTTCATTTGTTCATCTGTTCATCTGTTCATCTGTTCATCTGTTCATCTGTTCATCTGTTAATTTTTTTTTCTCTTTCAATTTTTATTTATATATGTAACTTTTTGGATGCTTATATTGTTACGTTTTCTTTCTTTTTTTTTTTTTTTAATACATTTCAAATAGTATTTGTATTTTGAGTACTACTTATTACTACATACTTAACATTCCATATAATAAATTGAAAACGTTACTAATGTATACATATTTAGTTTTATTAAGGTTGCTTCAATAATTTCAGATTGGTATATAATGTGTTTATAGTAGATTTAAAAAAAGAAAAAAAAATCATTTTTAAAATAATTTCAAAAATTGGAAAAATCATTAAGCTATTTTAATGGTTCCTATAATATATGTATTTAATCCACCAATATATAAAATTTTCATTTTTTCTTTTTTTGCTAATCAGCGTTAAACAGTGAACACATATTATCAGCAATGCATATATATATATATATATTTACATAGAACAGATATAATTCTTAATACATGTGTAAAAAGAAAAAATTTAATTCATAATTCAGACATTGTTTTACGTACAATTTTTTTTTTTTTTTTTTTTTTTTATTTGACAAGTGTTTTTAAAAAAAAAAAAAAACATTTGGAATAGAAATGATACATTTATTTGTTATAGTTTTATGATATATTACCATTTTGTTTTTTTAAAGATTTTTTTCCCTTTTTTTTTTAGATAATAAAGAAAAGGAAATAAAACAACATTTTGGCTGTTTTCAATTTATTATACATACATACCTACATAGGTGCATATATATATACTTAGGAAGAAAAAGAAAAAATCTTTAACAAATATATTACCTTTCTATACATTTTGTATCTGTTAACAAAATGCAAAAGGAAAGAAACAAAACAAAACTACGTAGATATAAAAAAACCATGTGTTAAACTAACTGTTTTATTACAACGGATTGTTCTGTATATGTATATATAAAAATAAAGGCATATATTTTTTTTTTTTTTTAAATATATGAACAGGTCAGGTGAATTTTTTACAATTTTGTAATATTTACGTTTTTTTGCGTTTTGCTATTACTTAAAACCTGCTCTCATTTAGCGGTGAACTTTGTAAAAAAGTTTTGCCTTTTCATGATTCCAACCATTTGTATATGTATGCATATATATTTGCACACACATATCAGCAGAATTCTCCCCAACCCTTGTATATATTTGCAAATATATATATATCACCATCCCCAGCATTAAAAATTCAAAAATTAAAGTATAGTTTGATACAAAGGCTTTCTTTTTAAAATTTGAGTGTTTCAATTTTTTCACATCAGGCACACTTCCGTAATACTTAAAAAAGCAGCTTTAATAGTATTTGTCTTCTAAATAAAGGAATATAACGAACATTATATTTTGTTTTGAAAATGGAAATATGCACAAAACGTAGCTTTATTATGTAGTCGTATTTTTTGTATTATAGTTACAAGAATAAGTCGAAAAATAAATCCATCTTGTATAAGAACGGTAGTAAAAAAAATATATCATCTATAGAAACAGTCGTAAAAACTATATACTTTTTGTAACGGCTTGTTCAAAATGTACTAAATAAAATAGTGCAGTAGTAAATTGTATAATAAAAGATATGTTCATAAATAATTTAACTACATATATATGTGCAACCTGAAAAAAAAAACATGTACATAATATTTTTTTTACAGCTAAGTATTTTTTCGTATGTGCCTGGAAAATTTTTTCAAAAATAAGCGTTCTTCAACTTTTAACGCTTTCGTCAAAAATTTTTTTAAACACATTTCCTCGTTCCTTTGCTTTGCTTTTTCAACACGTTTTTTAATTTATTTTATTTATATCCATTTGCTTTGTTTTATTTTATTGCATTGAGCTTTTTTTTATTCTATTTCAATGTGTTTTGTTTTATTTTACTTAATTTTTTTTTTTCCTTTCATATCTTCCAGCGCTCAAAAACCTTTCCCGGCGGAAGAACAATCTATTCTTCGTACGTTAAAGGTTTATTCTGCTATATTATATGTAAAATATCTATATTAACTTATTTTTATTTTCGAACTGTCTCATATAAAAATAGTTGCTCAGATATAGCATACATATATATATATATATATTAATAAAACAATGGGTGAAATAAAAAATGAAATATTTTTAAAACAAAAATGAAGATTTAAAAAAAAGGTAATAAAACATTACTCAGAAAGCACGAGACAAATAAGGAATATGCTAAATAGGGGAGAAAAAAAAATTACATGTCATACATATATACATAATATATACGTGTATATGATATATATATATATATATATATATGTTTATACGTATATGCTATTAATTAAACATGTAATGAAAAAGGGAAGATAATAATAAATTAAAAAAAAAAAAAAAAACATAAGTACGTATATCGGCATATTATACGCTATATGTGCATATATATATAAATGGAAAGATACATAATATATACATACATATATATATATATATATATACACGTACACTTCTACATGTAAAGAATGTACTTTTTACTTGTTTATGAATTGACACATTTAAATAAAAAATGTTACATACTATTATTATTTCATTAGAATTAGTTATACAAAGATTTGAAACATATGATAATAATACACACACACATATACATGGGGTGTATTATAATTATATACCTAAACATATACACCCCCACAACATACTGTTTTTTTCTTTTATTATTTTTTTAAATCATTTGTTTTGCAAACTTTTTTTTTTTTTTTTTTTATGCTCATTAATTATTTACAAATATATGTAAATACATATATGTAAATAAATACACACATAATACGATATATATATATATATATGTATATAAATATATGTCACGAATTAGCACTGCACTAGCCGTTTGCTAGAAATAATTTTATATACTTTTTACTGTCAAATGGTTAGATAAGAATATAATATAACGTAATTATATACTTTCTTATGTATAATATTATTATGTTGTTCCTTTTTTTTTTATGTATATGATATCCTCCTTCTCCAACAATACATTTTTTGCTAATATTTTTAAAGCACATTATTATTTCTTAATTCATTAAAAAAATTTTTTTTTTTTTTTTTTTTTTCTCCCCATGTTTTCTAATAGTCAAATATTTCAACATTTTGTACAATTTTTGATGCTGTGGTAGCTAGCTCATCTTCTGGATAATTCCAGAAATTTGAACAACTAATTAATGGGTTATTGCTAAGTTTATAAATATTTTTTACGTTGTCATCTGGGTCGTTGTTATACTTCCTTGTATTATTAATTTGACCACTATTTATGAGTTCCATATTACTGTTACTATTACTCATACTATTATTCATACTACTGTTCATACTACTGTTCATACTACTGTTCATACTATTGTTCATACTATTGTTCATACTATTGTTCATACTATTGTTCATACTATTGTTCACATTGTTATTCATATTACTATGCCCATTATTACGCACATAGAAATGTTCCTGTCGCATATACGATTGGTCTTCCATCATACTTGGCTGGTGTTTTAAGTTGTTTCTGGTCAGGGGTAGAGTCTTGTACGGTTCATACAACATATGGTCACTATTATTGTTACTGTTATTGTTACTGTTACTGTTACTGTTGCTATAACTATTACTCATAGCACGGTTATTTGCATGATTAGTTAAAAGGCTATTGTTATGTCCACAATTTGATGTCGTATTTGTATATTCATCATTAAATAAAAAGTGTTGATCATTATAACCATTTGTGTTTGATATATGTAATAATTTCAAGAAATTATTAATATCAGTTGTATTCAATTTTTCATTATCATCTTCAATTACTTTTAAAGCACTATCTTGCGCAGTAAGCTCCATATGGTCTATTGTATTAACTAAAATATTATTACTCCCTTCATTATTTGATACATATTCTTTTGATGAATTACTCGATAACCTGATTACTGGTAATAAATTCGATTCTTCTTTCGTTGAGTAAGAACAATAATGATTATTCAATGCCTCTTTCTTCTTTGACTTGCTTAAATTGTAGTGCTTGCCACTGCCATTTCCACTATTACAGCCAAGGCCACTTCCAATACAAATATCATTATTATTCCTATTTTTCACCATACTGTTCGCTATACAATTGTTCATGTTATTAGTAATAATTCCATTCAAACTGCAATTTACATTTCCATTCATGGCACAGTTAATATTTACATCCTGTGTGATCAACTCGTTAAGAGACTTGTACGTTCCGCTGTTAACTTCATGCGATTTCGTGTACATATTCTGTAGATTTCTTATATTAAATGTGCTCAACATATCATTGCTATTTTCAAACTCATTATTATTATTGTTCAAAATATAATTCTTAAAGTTCACACTATTAAGAGTAGTAGTACTATTATTATTACATTCTTCGTTGCTCTCTTTACTCTTTAATAAAGCATATAAATTGTTCGGGTATGACGAGCTCTTCTGGTAATTATTGTTAATAATATTCATACTATTAGTTACACAACTATTACTGTTTACACTATCTTGCATGTTGCCATTAACATTTCCAACAACAATACCATTCATACTGCCGTTCACATGACCTCCAACAAGGTCGTTCATCTGTCCATTCATCTGTCCATTCATCTGGCCGTCCATCTGTCCATTCAGTTGTCCATTCAACTGTCCATTCAACTGTCCATTCATCTGTCCATTCATCTGTCCATTCATCTGTCCATTCATCTGTCCATTCATCTGTCCATTCATCTGTCCATTCATATTACCGCTAACATTCCTACTAACATTCCTGCTAACATTTCCGCTGATACTATTATCTGCACTGGCGTTTTTGCTCAAGTTTTTTCTAAATCTATTGTTTGTGCTATTGTGTAGGGGAAAATTGCACATCATGTTATTGTTGGATTGCTTCAACATGTTGTTACTCTTCTTACTCTCCTCTACAAAATGATTATTACTATTATTGATGTTGCCATTGTTGTTGCTTCTGTTGCTTCTGCTGTTGCTATTATTGTTTATATTATTGTTCATATTGTTGCTACTGTTGACACTGTTTCTGCTACTACTGCTATTGCTATTAACGTTTCTTTTACTTCCACTACTATTGCTGCTACTATTATTATTACTACTATTATTATTACTACTATTATTATTATTATTATTATTACTATTATTATTATTACTATTATTATTATTATTATTATTACTATTATTATTATTATTACTATTATTAATATTATTATTATTATTATTATAATTATTATTATTATTATTGTTATTATTATTGTTGTTATTATTATTGTTGTTATTATTATTATTTTTTTTTTTTTCAACCTTCTGTAAAGCGTTCGACATAGGGGCCGCTAACATAAGATTAATAGCATTTTGGGAAGGAGATAAATTACCAGGTAATGGTCTTAACTCTTGAATATAATGTGCATGTCTACAATGTGCTTCGGCATTACATTTCCCCCTCAAAAATTTGGTACAAGGAGCAGTTTTGTATAAATCTCCTGTTGGTCTTAATTCACAAACAGAATGGGCATAACTACAATTTTCATTTTTACATGATCCTGCTTTTTTTGCTAAAGGGCATAAACTAGTAAATGATAAGTCTGGTATTGGATTTAGTTCTTCTTGTGAATGAGCAAATAAGCAATCTACTCCTCTATCACACCTCCCTGAAAAAAACCATGGACACATCTTTGTCTTATAAAATTGCTTCTTCCTTGGTATTTGAGTTACTACCAATGGGGACTGATTATTTACGTTCTTTGCCAGCATTTTGTATTAAACACACGTACATATATAATATTATGTATACACCCAAAATAGTGATACACTTAGCAAATATAGGAAAAACTTTAAGCAAAACAGCGTACAGTAAAATTGCTTTAAATTAACGACAATTTTTACATAAACTTAAGCAAATATAAAAGAGGGGAATAAAAAGAAAAAAAAAGATATACATGTATATATATATATATATATATATATATATATATATGCATACACATATATGTACAATTTGTATACACCTATACATATATACACGTATAACGCAGATAATGTATGTGTATGTGTGTATGTGTGTATGTGAGTATGTGAGTATGTGAGTATATATATATATATATATATAATTACGTATAACAAAACATTATTTAATTACTTGGGGCCATATAAATCTGCATTCAAACAGGCACAAAAAACTTTAAACAATCTTACATTTCAAGCAATAAAAAAAAAAAAATAATAAAATAAATAAAAAATAAAAAACAGTAGAATTAAATGAATAAATAAAGCACATAAAAACGAAAATTAACTGATAAATAAATAAAAAATTTCCGAGACTAAAATGTGCCAGCTCGTCAAAATTTTCAAAACAATATATATTTTTTTACATAAAAATTACATGATTTTTAAAATTTTACTAATAGTATTATATAAATATTTATTATTAGAATAACAATATTATTATTATTACGTGTTATATGATTCTGCGCTAAAGTAAAAGGGAGAAAAGGGGGGTAACATATATTATCAAACTTATATATAATACATATATTATTCATACACATATATAATAGGAATGACAGCATATATGCATATATATATATATAAATGATATGCATAATTTATATCTAAATATATGTATACGCATTTGTGCGTATGTACATATATTTAAGTAACTTTTGTATGTATTATTACGTATATGTTCGTATATTTTTTATAAAAATACAACAATATGTGCAAATTTGTACATATATATATATGTACATAAATATATAATATCTACGTGTGTATATGTATCAAATTTTCAATTAGGTATAGTTCATTTATTTTCTTCTTTTTTCATTTCTGTAATTACATTATTCTTTTTAAGATTCACTGTAATTCGAAATTTATTCCAATTAGATAAACCTCTTATTATATGATCTTTTTTTTTTTTTTTTTTTATAAATAATGTAATTATATTTAAACAATTACAATTAAAACGTACAAAAAAGAAAAAAAAATATATGGGCTTATAATATACAAACGTACGTAATGTGTTTCTTTTGTATGTATACTTAAATATATATATATATATGTAAATGTATATGATGCATATGTTTATATGGGCACATGTATATATTCGTATGTATATATGCGAATACATGAAACACTATAAAACAATAATTATATACATACAAATGTACACTTGAGCACATAAACATGGGTATACACGAATGTATATGATATGATGTAAATTAGTTTAAAACACAAAAGGAATACTTTAAAGAATATATTTGAGCACTTAAAAAACTGATTGCAGTAAAAATTGTACTATATATTAATCATTAAATTTTATAAATTGTTAGTATTACATGATATCACATAAAAAAAAAAAAAAATACAATAAATGAAATAATAAAATCTGTACATAAAAATAAATAAGTATATATTATATGTATATCATATATATATGTTATATATATATATTATACATATAAATAAACGCTTCAATGGAGTTTTCAAAACAAGGTAGATGTGTTACACGTATACGTAAAAAAAAAAAAAAAATAATAAAACATAAATAAATAAACATAAACATAAAAATTATGAACTAATTTTTTCTTCAAATAAATTCAAAAAAAAATAAAATAATAGAACATATATAAAAATATTGTAAACACTTATTATATATATATATGAGATGTACCTTGAAATAACGCGTTTACTTATTATTTATTTTAAACATAAATTCTCCTAATGTTAATAGAACAAAGACAACTTTCAAAAAAAAAAAAAAAGAAAAGAAAAGAATATAATAATAGGTTAAAGGGAAAAGAGAGGAGAAAAAATAAAATAAAACAATTATTATCACGATAACATTATATATATTATCAGATGTACAAATAAAAATTAAAAAAAAAAAAAAAATGTTAAGGTAATAAAAATGCACAGAAAAAGATAAGAAAATTGCTACGAAAATGATAAGAAAAATAAATATGTGTAAAAGTAACACTGAAAATATGTATATTAAGGGACAAATAAAACAATATTTTATAAATTATAAAAAATCTCAGGTTAAATACATATTGTGTAGTAATAATAAATGCATATACATAATATACATATGTAATGTTTACACATAACGAAAATAAGGCAGCATACAAATATACTTATTTTATTAAGTATATATTTTTATATCTTTAAAATCCTGCAATAAATATTTCAAAAAAATAAATATTAAAAATGATACCATGCGTGTGATGAAACGTATAAAAAAAAAAAATTGCAAAAAAGGCACATATATATATATATATATACATATACATGTAAATTTATATATTTATATATTTATATATTATGTATATATAATAATAATTCTTCACATATGGTTAAAACATAAGATAAAAAAAAGAAAATAATTTTTAGATGGTATAATTAGGGTTTTTAAAAAAAAAAAATTTATTTAAAGCAAGGCAAAAAATAAAAAATTAAAACAATATATAAAACAAAGAATATTAATGGTTACATAATATATGTGTGGATGAACATATTTCTAAGGCATACGGACATTATATATATAAATATATTTATGTTCGTGTTTATATAATGCATATATATTATAAATATATAATATATACATTATAAATATATCCATACATACATATAATTATTAATCAAAAAACAAAAAAAAAAAAAAAAATGAGAGACATATATGTATATAACTCCTCTTTCATCATAAATTAATTTTATATTAAAACATTTCCTCGGTGACAAATTCATTTATTAAAAGATGCTAAGGTTAAGTCTTACTTTTATTCTTGTTTTTATATGTGGTTTTTAAATAGGAAACGTTAAAAACTTAATTAAATATAAAAAAATTTGTCATAAATTATATATTATAAACTGTATAAATGTATGTATAGATTGTACATTATTGTATATGTATGTATATATATATATATATATATATATATATATATTTACGTGTGCTGGTATTATATATATTGTTTATACATATACCATTTATCATATGCCTTTTAAAATATATCTGCTTAAACATGTCTGCTTATATATAATATGTATGTATACTGTTTAAATAGGTACCTTTTTTAATTTAAGTTTTATATATTATTATATATAATTATGTATTATTATGTAATACTATGTGATACTATATAATACTATGTATTATTTTATACATATCATCATAATCAGATGCAAGGCTACTTATATGTATTTATACATACATACATATATACATATATATATATATATAAACATATGGCTATGCGTGAGTAAGTGTTAATCGTGCTATTTTTGATACAAAATAAAAAACTCCTTTTTTGCTATATATAAGAAAAAAATAAATACGCTTTTTTTTGTTTTCCTCTTAAAATAAAAAAGGTGACTTTTTAAAGAAAAAATAAAAAAGAAGAGATGTTTAATGATATACTAAGGGACAGGATAAAAAAAAAAAAAAGATGTAAACAAAAATTTAAAAAAAATGCAAAACAGGAAAAAAAAAAAATATGAAAAACATATGTTAAAGAAAAAAAAAATTCTTTTTAGTATTTTTTTTTATATTATAATTATATATGCATACATTTTATTTTCTTTTTAAATATATTCTATGATAATAAAATTATTCTTGTATATATATTATATATATAAAAACCTTAAGAGCAAAAAGATGCATAAAAATATAATGCTAGTATTTTAATATATAATAAAATAATTATATACGATATTATTATTATATATATATATATATATATATATATATATATATATAGCATTATTTTTAAAAAAAAAGCATATAAAATAAAAGCATAATTGAATTTAACTTTTTTTTTTTTTTATATAAAAAAATAAAATGAAATAAAATAGAATAAGATAAAAACGTAAGAATAATTATATTTTTATTACAAAGCATTTCTATATTTTTATATTAGAGAGAAAAGAAAAAAAAATATACATATAATTATATATATATGTATATATATATTAAATTTATATACATGAACGCGATTAACTACTTATTTTATTGTATCGATCATTTTTCAATAAAAGTTAAAAATTATTAAATAAAATATAAATGTGTCAAATTTTATATTTTTTTTTTATTATAACATTTTTGTATGTTTGTTTATATATATTATACATATATATATTATGCAGACAAATTATATATCTAATGTGTTCCCCTCTTTTTATCGAGACACCTAGTAATTCAAATCAGAAAAAAAAAAAAAAAAAACTACAAAACTACAATAAAAACTCTACTTGAATTTTAATATTTTTGTAAAAATTGAGGGAACCAAACAATTATTTTATATTTAACCAAATTTTATTGTACTGAATGACTACAATATATATAATAAAATATATATGGTCATTTATATATATATATATATATATATATATATAAATATTTATATATTTTTTATATATTATATATATCATCATTTATTTTTACATGCATGTTAAGTATATTATATATAAATAATATGTGGTATGCTTTTTTTTCATTTTTTATACTAATATTAATAATATATAGAAAAAAACAAAAAAACAAAAAAAAAAGGTCTGAGATGTAAACAAAATATTGGGAAATAACAAACAATATAAATAATGAAAAAATGATAAATTATTATTTTTTTTAATTTAATGTATCCTTACATAATACATATAAATATACCATTTTTTCTAATTTTTTTTTACCTGCATTTTCTACTATTTTTATATTAATATAAAGTAAATAGTAAGCTTACGAAGATTTTATTCTGTACTATATATGTATACATTAATTTTTAAATTTAGGATGTATATTTTTCCTTTATTTATGTATAATATAATTCCTATTATTTCTGTTATTGTTGTTTTATTTTTTTCTCCTCTGTTATTTATTATTTGCACGTCTTTTTTTATATTAATGTTATCATAATAATTCTCTAGTAACTTAAGACAAAAAAAGAAAAAAAAGAGGTCTTACATAAAAACATATTTTCTTATTAGTATAATTTTTGAACTATAATAAAACAAAAAAAAAAAAAAAAAAGGCAAGAAGAAAGAATTGGGGAAAAAAAGGGATACGCAAGAAAAAAAAAAATATATATATATATATATATATATATATATACTAATATATATATAAAATAAAATCGCTATTTCTCTATACATAATGTGAAGTAGAATACGAATACAATATATATATATATATATATAAAATATACATAATTTTATGTAACTTTAAGGTGCCTTAAAAAAGAGTTTTACAGTAAGTATGGCTATTCGAATTCCGCACATAAAATAAATACGTAGTTATTTACAAAATAGCATATATATATATATGTTATTATATAATAAATGTAATAATTAAATATTTCTCTTATTTTTCTAATTTATGAATAAATATGAATTCTCTTTTTAAGTGGTATTGTGATACATTCAATAATAAAGTTATGGAAGGGATAAAATAATAATTAATAGGGTATGTAGTAGCTTCGGTAAATATATATTATATATATATATGTATGTATGTATGTATGTATGTATGTATGTATGTAAAAGTTAAACTATAAAAAATATAATTTTTCATGTCCTAAACTTTATTTAATTAATCTCATTATACATCAATTATATAAGTAAAAAAAAGGGTTATCCCGTTAATGTTTTTCTCTGCTTTGTGTAAGAGGTAAAGTGTAGCGTTAGAAATGCCATAACCACATGTACATGTATACATATATATATACATTAGCAGGTATGTACATGCGCAAACATGTTGAAACTTTTAACAGTTTTGATTACATGGTAGTGGACTTGCTTCACAGCAATAAAAATTATTCTTTGGATAAAGATTTATAGTGAAAAAATAAGAAAAACGTTCTAATTTTTTTTAGTTTAGCTTTATGCATGTCTCAGTTGCTAAAATGCAAATGATAAACCACACTTCATTCTATTTGAAAATGTGTTTTAAATTTATGAATCATTCATTTAATTAGAGTAATTACGAATTTTTTATAATATTATATATTGATATTGCAGTATACATATGTTAATAATTTCTAGTAATTCTTAGTGAACATGTAGATATATATTCCAAATTGTTATATATATATATATATATATATATATACACATGTGTCCATGAGTACTTATTAACTCTTATGTTTTTCTGTGCTTTAGTGTAGCCATGATACGCTTGTTAACAGTGGCTATTTGCTGAATAATCCATTTCTCTTTTTTTTTTTTTTTTTTTTTTTGCCTGTCCATGTCAGAAAATTTTTTTTAAATTATATGAATATGATACAAATAATAATTAGCGATAACGTAATGGTATGCGGAAAAATAATTTTTTTTTAAGCAAAATTAATATATATTGTAATTTGTTATGAAGGAGTATGCATGTTCATTCCTGCATCCCCTTCTGTAGATTTGTATTTTAAAAAATAGTGTTAATGTCAGATACTATGAAGACGCCTTGAACTTACTAAAATTTTTCTCCCATGTTAAAAATAATATGAGCAAACAGATTTTATTAAAAAGAACAGTAAAGCGCCCCATCACAGTTAAGGGCATACTATATATATATATATTTAATACATTGTTTATTATTTCTTTTCTTTTCCTATCCTTTTTATTTTATTTTTTTTGAGCCATAATGACTCTCTTCCGGTATAATAACCCACAGATGTAAATTCGTTACGCTCTTTGTAAAACACAAATTTGTTAGAATGTTTAAAAGGAGGGGATTCCTCTATTTTGTTATGACATATACATATATATACATGCATATATCAACCAATGAATGGAAAAATTTGATTCTTATTCCTTGTTTTTCACCCTTTCCTATATTACGAAAAGAGCATTAAAACAAAAAATATACATGCACACGCTCGCAAAAAAAAAGGTACATATGTACATGCGGTACAAAAAAATAAAAGGAATAAGAACAGTAACAATTCCAATAGCAGTTACAATAACAATAATAATAATAATAAATGCAAGCACAATAACAGGAAAAAGTAATATATTAATTCAAATAAAGGGGCGACTGAAGGAGTGGAACAAGCAACATAATATATGTTTTCTAAGCTCAGTCAGTCAGTGGACGGACTTGGTCAAAACGTGTTAACTTGTTCGCCATATAATATATGAACAAAAATGTACTTTTTGCCAATGTACAATGTAACTTGTAGTGTCTACAATAAGCTTAATACTATTTAATAGCAGCTGTGTAATAATACAACATTTCATTCATTCGTTAAAAGTACACACGTATGAGTAAAAAGCAGAAAACACTTCAAACATATAAAATTAATAAAACTCTTGTTCAACTGATTAAGCAGGAAAGAAACTAGGCGTTTAAGCCTTAATGTGTTCGTAAATAGTTACTCATGGGGCCCCTCCTTTTGAAGCATCGTTTTCTATCGGTATATTAACGTTTACATTTTTCACCTTGTTCTTCCCTTTAGTATATACCCTCTGATCTGCAGGATTAAATCCTCTCTCTGGTGCACCAATAAGGGCCCAAGAAGGTGTTTCTAAACAATAATCAATTGCAGTAAAATCTTTTTTTTCCTTAACAAGGAGATGAAACTTTTCGTAGTTAATCCAAGTACACCATTTATTATTTATTTTAAAAACTCGTTTTGCTATTAATATACTACAAGAGTGTTTATGCTCACATGTTATTTCATATATGTCAGATAAAACCTGTTTCGAGTTTATTAAATGAAAAGCGAACTGATATACCTCTTCATGCCAAGGAATATTTTTCATAGTTAACTGATATCCTTCTGACGACCCACAATAAGTTACTGCCTTAATTTCAATAAAATCAGGAGAACCTAATTCTATCAATTTAGAATAACCTAAAATTTCTTCACCCATCATATTATACTCTTTAACAAGGGTAAATCTAAATACTGATCTTTCTTTTCTAGTTTTTAAAATTTTTATGCATGTAATATATCTTTCCCAGTAGTCCTTAAACAAAGGTCTATCAATATTTCTTAAAGCTTCTTTATTTGGTGCATCTATTGATATATATAGTTGTGTTACTTTATGTAATTTCTTTAACTCCTCTGGAAACTGAGCATTCGTAACTAGAAATGTTGATATTTTTCTTTTATGTAATTCATCAATTAGTTTATTAATATCTGGATACATTATAGGTTCACCAACTAATGATAAAGCACAATGTCTTATATTCATACCGTTAGTAAATCTTTCACTTATTACACTTTGAACTCCTTTTAATTCTTTTATCATACCTTGATGTTTCTTGACCGATTGTTCCACAATACTTTCTGCATTATCTTTATTCCATTTCCATTTTGTGCCAACTGGGTTTTTATGATGCCTCCAACAAAATACACACTTATTTGCACAAGCTAAGCTTGGAGTTGCTTCCATACATTGATAAGAAATTATACCATAGAAAGTATGTTTATAACATCCTCCTCTTCCTCTTATATGGGATTTAGTCCATCTACATAATTTTACTGCACTATGTGATCCTATAATTTTATATCCTTCCTTTGTCAATTTATTTCGCTGATTAATACTTAGCATATCTTTGGGTTCACCTGATACCAAGTCTTCCATTTCATCTCCACTGCTGCAATTTGTCATTGCTGTTTTGTTACTAGTACCCACGTCTGTGCTGCTACTATATGAATACTCTTCCCCTTCCCCATTGGACCTACTTTCCGACGATATGATTCTAGTTGATTGTTCACAATTGTTTGAATCGCACTCATCCTGTTCCCTTATGCCTTTCCGTTTGTTAGCGGCATGCCCACTATTATTTGCATCGCTAGAACAGCCAATGCCAATGCTACTACCACTATTACAAAGACTTGCATTTCCATTATGGACTTCATTACCCAAACTTCCTTCACTGTTCATGCGTTTTTCATCGCAACATATAATGCTTTTGCTTTTTCCACTTCTGCTTTCATTGCCACTGTCAAAGCTGCACGAACACTGTTCTGTTTTATTATGCAATTTATTTCGTTGTGTTTGGGCTAATGTCTGTGTAAGCATATGTTCTCCTCTATCCACTCCAACTTCTAATTCATTTGCTTCTCTTTCTTCCATATTTACTTCCATTCTTTTTCCTTTTTTTTTTTTTTTTTTTTTTCTTTTTAGTTTGTCATCCTGTACACCCTCAAGAGCTGGTTTTTGCTTACTACTGCAAAAAAAAGAGAAGTAGTACTTTAACGCCATGTATGTTTTATCAATAGAAAGCTGAGCAAGTCTTCCCACTGTAGCATAATTAAAACAGTAGAAAAAGATTGACAAACTCAGCATTTTGAACAGATTACATTTCCATTCAGAAATGATTTCTTCGTTATCTTCTTGATTACACAATTTAAGTGTTCTGTATAGTTTGTTAGCTCCTAATGTGGAAAGAAGTCTGTCACAAGTACTAATAGGAGCACAAAAGTAATTAGTTCCATACTGTTTATTCCCAAACCCGATAGAGCTATAAAAAATATTTTTCATTAAATTATTTTCTATTTTATTATCTTTAAGTAGGTCTTTTAAGTGTTCCTCTAATTTATAACAATTTTTTGGAAAAGATCCATAATTAGATGTACTTACAAATAATAATAAAATATTTAAATCATAATATTCTAAATTATCAAAAAAAGAATAATGATCAAACTCGTTTCCATCTATAAAATCAATGTGAACTGTGCTAATACTTGTCTTAATGTAACAGTCTACGTAATTGGAAAAAACCGTGTCTGATGATGTTTTCACGTTTCGCCCAAATGCGTCCAACAGATCGTTATTCAGTTCGCTGAGCTGTTTGTCGTTATGCATTCTGTTCTGTTCATTATTCACCACATTCACCACATTCACCACATTCCGCACATTCCGCTCAGACCCCTCATCTGTTGTTTCCTTTCGCTTTATTAATAAACCTTTCCCTTCGTTTTTCCTAAGAAGCACTTTTTTCCTTTCCCTTAAGTACGATCTGAAGTACTCCAGGAGTTCAACCTCCAATTCATTCGTTTCATTCCTTGTGATATTTTCATTTTCACAAGTTATTCTCTTTATTTCTTTACAAAATGTAATTATATTTTTAAAAAATTCTATTAATTCGTTTAAAAATTCTTTAGCCCGCTTGTAGCTATTTAAGCTTTCGGAACCGTAAATTATCTTGACATTTATTTTTGCTTTTTTCTCATTTGAATAAATTTCGAATATGGTTTTTAAAAGCGCACTATGGTCGGACTTCCCCCCTAGCATTATCATATTGTATTATTTTATATTATATTTTTTTTATTTTACCCTTATTATTTTTTTAGTTATTTATTTGTTAATTTTATTTTATTAACTTATTCACTTATATATTTGATTGTACATTTTATAGTGTATTTTATGCTGTATTTTATGGTGTATACTGTTGTACATTTTATTGTACATTTTATTGTACACTTTATTGTACATATCACTGAACATTTTATCGCATATTGTTTTATTTCTTTTTATTTATCTTTTCCACTTCTTCGTACCTGCCATGTTGTGCTTCCCCTTTTGTTCTACCTCCGGATGTTCTCTTATTTGCTACTCCTTAAAATACCCAACGACTTCAGCAACATGGAAGCAACAGAGATTTAGTAAACTCTTGTTATAAAAATTATGTGTAAGGTGCCTATATATACGTAATTACTTAATATCACCGCAAGGTACGTAAGTATGTATATATTTATGTATGTATTTATGTATGTATTTATGTATGTATTTATGTATGTATTTATGTATGTATTTATGTATGTATTTATGTATGTATTTATGTATGTATTTATGTATGTATTTATGTATGTATTTATATATGTAATTATATATCTATATATTTATGTATATATTCACGTATGTATTTATTTATGTATTTATGTATATTTTGTTTACGTTTGTTTATATGTATGAATATATATATGATCAATTAACCAATTCTTCCCCCTCTCATTATTTTATTCAATATTAAAAATACATATAATGATTACATAACATACTATATTTGAATTACAAAATGTTTTATTCTAAGCATACCTTAGGATTTTATCGCTTGATGATTTTATTATTACGTTTATTACGTTTATTATTATTATTATTATTTATTTTCTTCTCACAGAACAGCTGTCATAATTAATGAGAAGAGCGGATATGTCGACATATATATATAAGCGTATAAGAACATATATATATAAGCGTATAAGAACATATATATATAAGCGTATAAGAACATATATATATAAGCGTATAAGAACATATATGTATATGCGTATAAGAACATATATGTATATGCGTATAAGAACATATATATATAAGCGTATAAGAACATATATGTATATGCGTATAAGAACATATATGTATAAGCGTATAAGAACGTATATGTATATGCGTATAAGAACATATATATATAAGCGTATAAGAACATATATGTATAAGCGTATAAGAACGTATATGTATATGCGTATAAGAACATATATATATAAGCGTATAAGAACATATATGTATATGCGTATAAGAACATATACAAAAATCATACATTCATTTAGCAATTACGAGGTAAATCCAAACATATCATTTTGAAAAAAAAAAAAAAAAAAAAATGGATATGTTGTGTCATAAAGTGAAACAAAAAGGAAGAGGAAAAAATTGAAGTTTCACAAACTGCAAAAGTCAGAAAAAAAAAAAAAATAAAATAAAAACAAAATAAATTAAAATAGAATATTTAAAAATAGAACAAATTAAAATAACGTAGAACAAGTTAAAATATAATAAATTAAAATATTAATAAAAGAAAAAAAGAGGATGATACGGTTGAAAATATCAGAAAATTAGGACCATCTTAAAACGTATGTGAATGACCAACTCTACTTGCAGGTTGACACACGAGTTAACTTGTCGCATACGTAAAGGAAAATTGCAAGAACAACTCAAAGATGATATATGCTTATACGTGATATAATAAATAATTATCTTCCAGTTTTAGTAGAATAATTAAAAAGGAATACTGCACATGCTGAGGAACTCCAATAAATATTAGTCTTTAAGTAGTCTTCACAACTCCGCTGCGTTCTTCTTCTTTTTTTATTCGTTTTATAATAAAAAAGATGGTTAATAATGTACAAAGCATTCAAATTTCTTCGTTTCCAAGGTGCGCGGAGGGAATGCTGAATTTATGCGTTTTGGTTTAGCATTTGTTAATCATGCTCTAATTGTTCATGGGTACATACCAACGTTCTCATCTTTCCTTATTAAAATACTCTATACATACATTTTTACACCATTGCTGATACATATACCCATATATCTCTATACAAAATTGTAATTACATTAGATGAAGCAAACAACCTGAGCATTTACCCCCATAGGCCATTCTATGTACATGCTTTTTTTCGAATTATGTATTTTGATGAATTCTCTATTTCTACAGGAGACACAATTGTTGACTACCTTTTCTTTCCTTTTTAATTTTTTTAGGTACGTTTCCATTTTTGTTTTCCCTTTTGCATATCTTTCTTTATTTCTTATTATTATAACAATTTTTTTTTTTTTTTTTTTTTTTTTTTTTTAAAATAAAATCTGTTTGCATATTCGTAGTTTTCTTCCCGTTGTATATCAAAAAAACTGTCCATATTGTTTTCTTCCTAATCTGTATAATAGGGGAAATCATTGCCACTCGGATGTAATAGAAGATTTTTTATGGATTAGTTATTAATCTTGTTTAGATTTCCTTTATTCTTTTTTGAATATAGTAGATAATCAAGCATTCTACCTTACAATGGATATACTAAATAACCCCAATCTATATCTGAAGAAATGACTAATTCACATTTGTCATTTTACAAATAATAATTTTTACTTTCAATACATATGTATAAATCGTTTTTTTGAAAATATTGAAATTCGCAATTCTTGAAGGAACATATATGTAAATTGTTTTTATCACATGTAAGTTTGTCCCTTGTTAATTGTATCTTCCTTCTTAAAATGTTTAAATTTACTTGGTCAATCCATACTTTTTCTAAAATTTCATTTTTACTGTTCCATTTCTCACTTAAGCATGGTCTGCACGCCAATTGTTCATTGAGATTGTAAAAACTTCTACATATAGCATGTGCATATGAATCCCCATAATTTGGAGCTTTCACAGTAGTAATATTTCATCCTTTGGTATTCACACTGGACAAACTATACTGGACATGCTGGCCATCATAATGGCAATGGGAAGAACAACCGGATGAGCAACCAGAAGAGCAACATCAATAGTAAACATTACAGTTGCGGCTTCCCTTACAAGTGAGGTTATATTCTGTACCTGTGTGTCTGCATCTAGTGATAGTACCAGTTCCTCCGCTTCTCATTGTGCTACAAGTACTCCTATACAAATCAGTAATATTAAAGCGGAATACGGATCTATCTTCTGCTAATGCAAGTAATGAGGCTTCCATATCTAAAAATTGCTCTTGTGCAGACTTGGGAAAATACACTTATTTTTTTTTTTTTTTTTCCTTTCCATGTATCTTATATAAAACAATACCTTAAAAGGATCATTCTTCTTTCTATCAATAGTATCATCAAAGTATTCATATTTGTAAAGGTCTTTCCATAAGACATTATAATTTGAAGCACACACAAATTCTTTATTTATTAAACATTTATTTGTCAAAACATCCTTACATGTTAAGAATTTTAATATTTCTTTTATTACACCTGATGAAAAATCGTTCATTTATTTGCAAAGAGGAAAAAAAGACTACTGGATATTATAAGGCACATATGTGAGTTAATGCCAATGTACTTTGTAGTAAGGCCGAGCACAAAAGTGTGTGATATATATATGTACTTACATATGTGTGTATGTATTTACATGTGTATGTATGTATTTACATGTGTATGTATGTACTTACATGTGTATGTATGTACTTACATGTGGGTGTATGTATTTACATGTGTATGTATGTATTTACATGTGTATGTATGTATTTACATGTGTATGTATGTACTTACATGTATGTGTATGTATTTACATGTGTATGTATGTATTTACATGTGTATGTATGTACTTACATGTATGTGTATGTATTTACATGTGTATGTATGTATTTACATGTGTAAGTATGTACATGTACTTGTCCCTAAGTGTGATTACAATTATTCATATATTTTTATTTATGTATGCCCAAAAATATTTAGGAACACATTCTCTTGGGAAAGCCAACTTTGCCGTTCATAAGCCTATATGTACAAACTTAGATATACAATATATTTGTTTGCCTCATTTATGTTAAATAAACTCTTACTTATGTGAAAGGAAAAAACATTTCACTGTGCAAATATTCTGATATAATTTTATGTTGTACTGTATTATATTGTATCATGTGATGTGTCATATCAAATTTTATCCTTTTCTACGCTTATTGTGAACTTTACCTTAAATTGCTAAGTATTTAGCATTTTTTAAGAAAAAACATTCAAATGTATCAAACAAAAAAAAAAAAAAAATTTTAAATAACATTAATAATAACATTAATAATAACATTAATAATAACATTAATAATAACATTAATAATAACAGTAACAGTAACAGTAATGTTAACATTTCAAGCCAATCGTTTACAAAAAATTGCTGTAAATTTTCATGTATTCCCCCTTCTCTTGGCACTTCAACTGTTTGTGTGTACTTCCTAAAAAAGTGGAAGGCGTTACACTCAACAGTTACAGCTATAGTTACAGTTACAGAGGTCGTTATTTCTCTTTTATTTTTATTAAAATAAACAATGAGCAATTATATTTAAGAGCTTTCCTTAAAAAGATTTATTTTTAGCTATCATATATGACATCAGGACAAAGGATAACATAAAAATAATAATTTTCAAATATTCTTTCGAAAGTTTCAATAAGAGAAATTTACACAAGAGTGTATTTTCATAACAACCGCTTGTTATTTATAAATTTGTTCATTCATTACAAAATTGCTAGCGGTAAAGTAGTGTACTTAAATATGCATATAAAATTGCACAAACATACGCACACATACGCAAACGCATACATTAGTACGTAAGCATGTGCTATACTTCCGTATTCTCGTTACAGCATAGTTTCATTCTTATGGAAAATTTTTTTCCCTTCCAAAAGCGCTTTTTATCATTGTTGCACCGGTGGTTAACTTACACATACTTTTTTAACCTACATGGGCTCATGTGTTAATAATATTCCATTTATTCTTTATTTATTTGATATATCACTGTTTTTCCTTTTCCTTTTCCAAATTTTCACACACTATAGTAACTTGTGTGCCTATTCACAAAACGCTGCAGTGTTTTCTGCATTTTTGAACATGGGGAAATGGAAAAATGATAAAAAAGATTAGTTAAAACAGTTAATAATAAAAAAGACGGTACGAAATATAAGTTTTAACACTATTCGTTGTTCTCAATGGTATAAAAATTATTCCTAGTAACAATTACATCTCCACTTTTGATTTACTGAGAAATGAAACAACCTTTTTTATATATGTAAAAAAAAAAAAATTTTTCTTTTTTTTTTTTCTAGCTATTTTGATAGGATAAGAATAAAATAGTTACCTTACATAAAAGATAAAAACTTTGCCGAGTGTTAAAACAACAAATAATTATATATTTGTATAAATATATGTGTATTTTTCGGAGGAACCAAACACGAAAAAAGGGAAAAAAAAAAAAGATAAAAAGGAAAAATGGAAAAGGTTAAAAAATGAAAAAAGGAGAAATAAATATGATACTGGAAAAAACGTAAGAAGGAGAAATAAATATGATACCGGAAAAAACGTAAGAAGGAGAAATAAATATGATACCGGAAAAAAAGTAAAAAGGAGAAATAAATATAATACCGGAAAAAAAGTAAAAAGGAGAAATAAATATAATACCGGAAAAAAAGTAAAAAGGAGAAATAAATATAATACCGGAAAAAAAGTAAAAAAGAGATATAAATATAATACCGGAAAAAAAGTAAAAAGGAGAAATAAATAAAAACGAAAAACCATAAAAATATATAGTACGAAAGATAACCTAACAACACTTTTGTGAATGCATTGAAAAAGCGAAAAGTTCGCAACTAGGAGGGACTAAAAAAATGATTATAATAAAATTGAAGTGATAAAACTACAAATTCTAAAAAAAAAAAAAAAAAAATTAGAAAGTTAAAAAAAAAACCATTAAAAAGGTAAAAAAAAAAATCGTCGAAAAGGCAAAATTAATCGTCAAGAAGGAAAACAAAATTGACCGAAAATGTTCAAAAGTAAAGGGCGTGTAAAAAAATTCTTTCAAAAATAAAATTATAAAAAAAAAAAAAAAAAAAAAGGCTTAGAGAATATGTAATAACATAGAAAAAAAAAAAAAAAAAAAAAAGAACATAAAAAATAAAAGAAAACACAAAAATAAAGATAAAGAAGAAAGCATGAAAAAGAGCAAAAAATTTCAGTGAACACATATACATGTATATATATACATATATGTACTCATTTTTAATGTGTTAACTTACATTCTTTTATTTTGTGATAATACCTGCTAAAGTGATTATATATGAAGCAAACATGAAAAATAAAAATATGATGCAACAATAATTGCATTATTTTATTTTGTTTTTTCGAAATTTTGCATATTTTTATGTACATAATAAAGTACTTCATATATGTTATTAAACTTCATTGTTTTTTTTTTTTTTTTTTTTTTTTTTTTAGTGAACATTTATATTTTTTCAAGAGTCCTTTAAAGGAATTAGCTTTATATATGTTGATTATTTAAGCGATCTTACGCTGTTTACGAAGTGAAACTGATTTTTTTTTTTTTTTTGTTTGCATATGTGTACTCATGTACGTACATATGTCCATACATACATATATATGCATATGTAAAAGAATACATACATAGGCACATACTTATTTATGGATATGTTCCGTATACATACTTCAAGCCATACAATTTTTGCAAAGGCCTATACATCACTTTTAAGTTGTCTGTAATTATAGCCTCTTTTGCAATTCTTTCCTTATCGCCTATATGCGCTCGGGCATATAAATACACCATATATATATATATATTGATATAGTCATGTATATATGTGTACACATTTGTACGCATATAAAAACGTATACATATTTACACACACATACAAACGTATTCATACTTTCCCTCTCCCCCACCCTACGCATGTTTTATTGGGCAAAACCCATCATTTAGATTATGATTTTTTATATTTTAATATAACAATAGAACATATAATGGATGATGATTTTGTCAAAGCTGTGAATAAATTTAATGCAAAATTTAGTTTTCATAATAGAAAAAATCTTACAAAGGGTGTTAATAACAATGTATATGGAAAGAACGATAAAACAAAACAAGGGAAAGCTGATAAACTAAAGGAGGATTTAGAATTACAATATATACACAATTCGAATAATAAGATTTGTCAAAAATTTCTGACCCTTCCCCTTAGTAAAAAAGAAGATAAGTTGAGTAGGCATTCGGATAAAGTTATACTGGTTAGTTTTATTACTTTTTTTTCAATGAACTACTCTGTGCATGTGCTAAAGTACATGTATATGTGTAAGTGGGTATGTACGTGTGGAAGTACGTGTGGAAGTACGTGTGGAAGTACGTGTGGAAGTACGTGTGAATATACGTGTGGATGTACGTGTGGATGTACGTGTGGATGTACGTGTGGATTTACGTGTGATGTACGTGTGGATGTACGTGTGAGTGTACTTATGGATATATACATGTATTCACGTACGTATGTGTATATATGAGCTCATGAGTGTACATATTGCGTGTCCAACCTTTGTAAACATTCTCTTCCCGCGAACATGCCCGCATATTTATGCTTCATTTTAGTCGTATAGTAAGATGGGACTTAAGATGGAAATACTGTTCGTAAAATAAATTTGCAAAATGTTCAAAAAAAAAATAAGTCTAATTTTATTTCGAAAATTGGGTGTATTTTTATTACGTGTAGAATATTAATTAATTTCTTCCCATAAATTTACACTTTTTTTTTCTCTTTTTTTTTGTCCATTTTGCTGCGTTTATATTAGCTCTTTGATTACTTTAAATGTGAATGTAATTAATATCACGCATAAACGCATAATTGAATGATTATTATTATTATTTTTTTTTTTTTTTGAAGAAGGAATAACCAAAATAATGTTTTAAAATATTATTGAGGGGATTACTTAATTTTTGTATGAACATGTGCATGTAGTCATATACCTACGCGAGGTTATATAAGTGTACTGATATCTGCTCAACTTTTCCGTTTTTACAGCCCGTGTCAATACTGAAAACCCTCGAAAAAGGAACTTATCGGAACGAAGTAGAATTTCCTTATTCGTTTAGCCTAAAAAATGTAGAGAATAATTATATTACCCATGCATGTGTTTTAGAATTTAGCTCAAATGAAGGAATAATATTAGTATCAGAAAATATAAAAGAAAATTTAGGCATAATAGCAACTAGTGGAATAATAAGACTCTTAGTAACTTATGCAAATTTACCGAAATGTGATTTTATAAAATTTGAATCATTAAATGAAAATATTAATGATATAAAATTTATGAAGAATTTATTGGAAAATGAATTAAGCATAAATTATAGTACCCTAACTTTAGGAGACCATGTTCATATTAATCATTTGAATTTTTATGTAAGTGAGTTAGAGCCAGATAATGCTGTGTCGTTAATAAATACAGATATTGTTGTGGATATATGTAAACGCAAAATTATGTGTGAACAATTTAGTACTTTTCAAAATGTTGAAGATACACCATATGAAGTGATTAATAGTACAACTACAAATGTTAATAGTAGTATGAAGTGTGGAATAAAAAAATATAAGTATATGATAAATTATAACATTTTGGAATTGTTAAAAAAGGATAAGATTAACATAAATTTTTTATTAAGTTCGAACGATGTAGATAATTTCAATATTTTTATTTCATTTCCACCATATGATTCGGTCTCAGAAACGATGCATCATTTGCATTTCGATGATTGTAGTAAAGATATTCAAATAAATAGGGATATTATAAAAAAATGCTTAAAAATACATTTCGTTTGTTTCATGAAAGAACAAGCAGATGATGTCCAGGAAAAGCTTGATGCCACGAAGGAACGGCTTGACGAACAAGACCCTTTTTTAGAATATATATATGATCAATACTTTCCCCATATAATATACATAGGTATATCATATACCACGGAAAACGAAGTACAATACAGCTTATCATCAAAAGTAGATAGCGAAAGTAGAAAAACAATCAAAGAACAGATTGACAATACGAATAAAAACAAAACAAACGACAGAATCCCAAACAATAAATTAAATGAATTACGCGAAAATTGTAAAAATGAACTAATTTATGTAACATGTGATAATTGTTTAAAACAAATTTTGGAAAATAATATAAACATGCATAAAATTCATTGTTTAAATAATATTTCTCTATGTAATATCTGTAAAAAACCGTTTAATAAGAAAGATATCCTTGATCATATTCATTGTGAGATATGTAATGAAGGTATAAAGATAGCTGAAAAAAATAAGCATAATTTTTTATGGCATACAAAAATAAAATGTACATGCCAAAAATATTTTTATAGAAAACAATTCATTTTTCATCAGAAATTATTTTGTCCAAAAAAAATTATATTCTGTGCATTTTGTAATATATTTACCGTTTCCGCTGCAAATATTTTTAATGAAGACTATATCCTTGCCAACTTTCTCGATAAATTTGATAGTTATAATGGTACCAGCAATGACAATAATAGTAGTAGTAGTAGTAGTAGTAGCAATAATAATAATGAGTTAACTGTAAAATCAATTGACTATTATTTCCAGCTAATGCACAAAAATTTTCATTTTTTTGTCAAACACATTAACAGCACGGAACATGAAAAATACTGTGGGTCCAAGTCTGTGATGTGCGTTATTTGCAAAACTAACATGTACAGAAATAGGTATTTTACCCATTTAAATTTAATGCATAATATGGATAAAAAGGAATCATTTAAAATTATAAATGAAAATACAGACGTGTAGGAAATTATGAACGAGTCAGAAAATTTCTAGGGCATTTTGAAAAAAAGTTCAAAATGCTCGAACTGTTAAGATTTGTTCGTTAATTCATTTGAGAAATTTTATTATATTTTATTTTTCCATTTAATTTTTCCATTTAATTTTTCCATTTTTATTTCATTTTACTTTTTTATTTTATTTGTCTTTTTTTATTATATTATTTATTTATCCATTTATATATTTATCTGTTTATCTTTTTTTTTTTTGTTTATTTTGTAATGCGGGTGACAAGTGCCCGCAGAAGGGTACTATTATTAATTTAGATGCGCTTGTACTTAAGTATGTATGTATGTATGTATGTATGTATATATATATTCATGTTTACATGTGCACCTTTTCACACGATATGCGATATTTACCGCACTTAGGAATAAATTGTTTGTTATATCATGTTATTCATTTATTGTCCTTTTTAATTAAATAAATACTTCAAATTTGCCTAATTTTTAGGAAATGATTATATGAAATTTTTAAAATAAACTTTATTTAAGTAATTTCCTTCTTCTTTTATTAAATATTATATTGTATAGCACTATTAAGAGTAAATTCATAAACATACTTGAAAAATAAGTATTACAAACCTAGTAGAAAAAACCTTCCATCGTTCACATTTGTTCAAGTATTTTAAAACGTTACAATGAAACACTGAATAACTAAATTTTATTATATATACATATTAGCTAATATGAATTTATCAAGAAGCTTATAAAATTTTGAAAATATTTAGTTTATTTTTCATTCTATGATGAAAAAAAGAAAAAGGGGAAAAGCGTACAATTATTCGTGTCTCCTATTCCCCCTATTCCTTTTCTTTAATACTTTTTTATTTTTTCTCATAGCTTTTTACAAAAAAAAAAAAAAATAATAAATAATTTGGGAAATATTCAAAAAATAAGGTTGCCCTAAAACAAATTGTTGCTTTGTGCATTCGAAACAAATTATATGGCACACTCGAAGAGGTAGTAACAATTTGGCACACTCGAAGTGGTAGCAACAATTTGGCATACTCGAAGAGGTAAGTGCAATTTGCTATTCTGGAAGAGGTGGGTACATACTGCAATGTATTTTCCCTAGAAGTACAATAAAATTTGCAAAAGTATTTTTTAATTTTTGTGTACGCACATGTAAGTAATAGCTGCGTAATATTGCAAAACATATTTTAACTTGAAAGGTACATGTGTATGTATATATATATACATATAAATATTTATAAATCGTAGCTGCAAAAGCGAAAACGAT
Organism: Plasmodium brasilianum; assembly: GCF_023973825.1. Lineage (NCBI taxonomy): Eukaryota > Apicomplexa > Aconoidasida > Haemosporida > Plasmodiidae > Plasmodium > Plasmodium brasilianum. Next base: position 424,191 of record NC_090123.1, read on the forward strand.
CTTTGAAACTTTAAAAAAAAAAAAAAATGTTAATACGAAGAACAAATTAAAAAGAAGAAAAATACACTAAAAAACTTTTTTTTTTTTTAAATCCTTGGTAGGATATGTCGTCCTAATAATTATCTTTAAAATCATAGAATGTATACTCCAAATGTTGTGACCTCTTAATAATTTTTTTTTACAAGTAATTTGCAGAAAAAAAAAAAAAAAAAAAAAAAAAAGGCGCTTTAAAAAAAAAGAGTTCAAAAAAGGGTTAACTCAAACAACTTTGTATATATCCCCTACTATAGGTGAAATAATTTTTTTAATTTATTTTAGCGTTTTTATGTTGGTTATACATATATATATATATATATATATATATATATATATACATACGTATGCATTTAGCAGTTCTAGCAATAATTTGAAAAAGTTGTTATAATTCATGTTTTTCGAGCGCAATAATTACATAATATGCTTATAATAATGTTCAGAATATTTATAAAATTTATAATATTTATGTATATATATTCATACATACATACGTTTATGCAAGCGTTAACTTAGTAATTTTTATGAAAAGCGGATTGAAAGCCTGTTTATACTTCAAAATTTTAAATCACGCATACGTGGATAATAAAATAATAATAATAATAATAATAATAATAATAATAATAATAATAATAATAATAATAATAATAATAATAGTAATAGTAATAACAATAATAATTACAGAAATAAGTAAAAATTTTTTGTATGTATACATTTTATGTATATATTATGTACATTTACGCAGAGTAAACAAATTTGATATTTTTCCAAGTTTGTATTATTTGTATATGTATGACCCAAACCACAATACATACCATAATACGTACCTACAATATATACCTATAAGAGACTCGTACAATTTATACTTATTCATCATATACCTTAAAATGGGAATGATATATTCAAAAATTTTGAAGGCGAATGAAGAAAATTTGTTACTATCGAAAAAACCAATGCTAAATTTTAAAAGAAATGATACAATTAAAATAAAAAATAAATTGAGACTAGCGAAGAATAAAATAAATAATTTTTTAAAAAAAGGAATTAAAACAACATCATGGGTTGTGTGGATAGCTGGAGTTTCAGTTGTTGTTTTAATTACTCCAATTGCTTTTCAGTATGAGAAGGAATGTCAGCTTTTTGAAATGCAGGCACAGTTTTTTCAAGCACAACAAGCAGCCAATGTACCTCAGTTAAACTGAGGAAATAAGTATTTAAATTACACATTATAGACAGAAATAGTGGCATAACATGGGTAAAATAAAAGGAGTAGTTCTATATTAAAAATAGAGTTCGAAAAATATAAAGTAAAATAATAATAATAAATTGGTAATTTGCTTGCTCAACAGGTTTTTCAGGAATATACTACATACGTTTGGGAATGCACTTTGTTCGACATGCTTTTTCTGAGAAATGCTTTTTTTGGAAATTTTTTTTTTCTTTCTTTTTTTAAATATGTTATCATAGTAAACGTAAAATTTGTTGACACGATATGTACCTGAGTACATTGTTTATATGGTATAACAATCTATTTTTTAATGTGTAATTATACTTATATGTAGTTATATTTATTCATTTATTTTTTTATGTATTTTTTTTTTTTTTTTTTTCTTTTTTTTCCCGTTCACGCAGGTTTTTGTTTTTATGTTAAATATTTCACTTTATAGTTTTTTTCATCTAATACAAGAAGTAAATTTTATTATTTTAAACAATTGCTTATAAAGTTTTTAATGAACAGATTGAAAAATGTTAACCTTTTTTTTTTTTTTTTTTTTTTTTCTATCTGTTTTGAAACAAAAAAAAAAAGGAGAACTAAAATAAAAAAAAGAGAATAATATATTTTGTTAAAAGTATGCGTTTTTCAAGAAATAACACTCAAAAAAAAGGTACGAATTTAAATGAAAAAAAATAATAATAAATAAATACATACATATATACACACATATACATACATATATACACACATATACGCATATATATACACACATATACATACATATATACACACATATACGCATATATATACACACATATACATACATATATACACACATATACGCATATATATACACACATATACATACATATATACACACATATACGCATATATATACACACATATACATACATATATACACACATATACGCATATATATACACACATATACATATATATTTACACATATATATATATAAATACGTGCGCGTGGGCAGTTCTGTGACGCACCTTTTACTTCAACTTAACAACCCCCCCTGCATCGGTCAATTTTGTTTTCCACTTATCTGCAGTTTCCTTGTTAATTTTTTCAAAAAGTGTTTGAGGTAAGTTGTCCACTATGTCCTTGGCTTGTTTTAAATTCAAGTCTTTTTTTATTTCTTTAACAATTTTAATTATGGGTATTTTTTTATTAGGTTCAATATTTTCTAAAATTAAATCGTAGACTTTATTCTCATCATCTTCTTCTTCTTCTTTTGCATTAGTTTCAGATTCATTTGTTTTATTTTCTTGTGTACCCTTAGAACTATCTAGATTTTGCCTTGCATCAACAGAAAATGTTAATTCAATTTTTTTAACTAGTTCACTTGCTTCTAACAAAGTTAACTCTTTCAAACTATCAATTATCTTGTCTACTTTTTCGCTTTTTAATTTAAATATTTTATTACTGTTAATTATTATATCTTTTTTTAAAACAGGTCTACTTTTATAATTTAAAAAATTTTTTCTCCCATAATTATCATTTGACTTGTTTTCGTAATATAAAAAATTATTGCAATTAAACTTATTTTGCTCATTCGAAAGCTTAAAACTTTTAACTACATCAACAAGATGTAATAATAATATGTATATTATTAGAAGGAGACGAAAAATGGGCTTACTAAATATTTTAAACAATCCGACTGATAACAATTTAGATCTTTTTTTTTTCTGACCACACAAATTTTCAACTTTCTTTTTTCTTGTCAAATTTGAAAGTACTCTCCTTTTACATTTCATTCTTGAGGCTTTGCATCTTTTTCATTTCTTATATTTTTTTTTTTTTTTTTTTTTTTTTGCTTCTTTTGTAGCGATATTTTATTTATACACTTCAACCCCATTTAACTGTGTCAATGCAACTCAGTCGATGGACCACGAAGCGGTTGACGAGTATGTACATATACGCATATATGTGCGTACATTTCGTTATATGCATACGTATATGCATATGAACGTATATGTGTACATATATGTATGTACGTATGTGCGTATGAAGCAGTTTTAAACTTTCGCCTTCTTACGAACTAACACATGTACAAGTGAAAAGTTATACCCCATACGAACATGTAAGTTATGAAAATATGAACAATATCATAAAAAATTAATAATAATTATCTGAATGCTAAATAAGCAAACAAAAGGAAAAGCGGCAAAAAAGGCAAAAAAAGGTGTAACCTGCCTGCATTTTGTTATTTACCGAAAAATACACATTTTTCAGCATTGGCTTGTACACCTTCGTTTGATTTTCTTTTTTTTTATCATTTTAGTTTGCAAAAAAATAATTATAAAAATATATTTTAAAATTTAAATGCTTCTGAAAGGACGGTATACAAGCATAAATAACATATACGTACGTACATGACTATTTGCATACGTACATGTATTATAATACATATGTATATACATTATTTTTTTTTTTTTTTCACAGTTGTTAGCATTCTTAAATTGATATATATGTTCATTAACACCAAAAAAATATAAAATATAAAATATAAAAAACAAAAATAATAATAATAAAATGATAAAATAATAAAATCATAGGAGTGTGCACAAAAAAGAGCTCCTATATACATACATTTGTAAAAAAGCAGTAATTTAAAAAAAAAAAAAAAATTAACTATTCTCAATTTACATTATAAGGGTTATGTATATAAACAAAGGCAAGTTAAACGATAATATATACAAACTTTTTTTTCTTTTTTTTTTTAAAACAATATTTTTACAGAATTATTACCAAAAATAATTGGCAGTCAACATAACAGCTTCTCATAAGAGATGTCAAAAAAAAAATAAAAAAAAAAAAAATAAAATAAAATAAAATACAAAATAGTTACTTCGGTGAACTGCCAAACGGTTAAACTACTAATGTGCTTAACAGAAACAAAAACTTAGATGCGTTTTTTCTTTAAAATGTGTGTACGGAATGGTTTCCATCATACGCTACGTTAACTTTGACTTCAACTATAATGTATTCTACTCTATTATTTTTTTTTTTTTTTTATATTTTTCTTTTCCCCCTTTGGTCATACTGTACGCTTATTTAAGTTTTACCATCCCCCCGTCACTGGCAGAAAAGTAAAAGCTTTCGTTATGTCGTTTATTTTTTCATAATTGTAACTCCCTCTTTTTTGTATATTTAAAAAAAAAATTAAAACAATAAAACAAAATAATATTAAATAATAAGGTTATCTGTGCAAACAATAGTTTCAACCGTTTTCTTCGTTCTTCTTTTCACCTACTGTGATATTCATATCCTGTAACAAAATTCTTTTAGCATAAGAGCTGTCATTACAACATGATAAGTATTTATTAATTTTAAATTGCAAGTAATCTTCTTCATACTGATCACTCAAAGTCAAAGGAGCAGAAAAGGATTCATTTATGTCGTTTACATCTTCTGTTATGTCTATATCAAAATATTTTATTTTTTCTATTTGTTTATTTTCTAGTGCATTCAAATAATAGTCGACAAAATGTTTGTTATTGTTTATTATGTTAACCTTCAAATTTGTTTCAGATGATAACTCAAACAACGACACGTTACTGTTTAACAGTTCACAGGAATTTTCATTTTTTTCCATATTGTTCTTATCATAATTTTGTGAAGTTTTACTTCTCTTCGGTCAGAACTAAGAAAAAAATGATTTATACCTCCTCGATAAATCAAAATTATGTATAATCTATTTATATTTCTCTTAATTTGTTAAATATAATTTAAAAAATTTTTTTTTTTTTTTTTTTTTTTTTTTTTTTTCCCCTAGCACATATACTTGCCCCTAATAAAGACCCAAAGTATAGTTATGTAAGCTTCGTATAACCAAAAAAAAAAAAAAAAAAAAAAAAAAATTAGGGTTACAAAAATTTCTTCCGTTAAATATAATCTCACTGTCAAACTCTTTTAAAATCTAAAAATGTGATATGACATATGTCACTCTATAAATGAATAATGGATCCTCTTTCTAATGTGTATTAAAGAGAAGCAATGTAATAACTGTACATGTAGTGTAATAACAACGTGGGGATGTTATCTTTATTAATTATGGCTCTCCCCCCCCAGTTGAACTTCTTAATACTACTGTTCTCACGAACCAACAAGCTGGACTAGTCTATACGTGGTTCTTCACATGTAAGCTCGTTCTTCGTGTACTGGTACAAGACCAATAAAGTGGGGTATACAAAATGTAATATATGCTTTTACAATATTAGCAAAATTGCAATGTTAGAAATTTCTGTATATATATACATACATACGTACAAATATTAATAAATAAATGTTTACTTGTTTACATGTTTGTAATGCGGCTTTTATTGTATCCTTAAGACTCCTTACTATTTTTCTTTAAAAAAAAAAAAAAATAAATGTTTTCTAAATCAATTAGGTTGAGTGAAGATAAACATTACGAATTTAAAGATATGCTATACGGTAAAGACGAGAATGTATAATTTTTTTTATTTCCAGAAATTAAATCTTAAAAGTATTACAAAAAAAAGTACTTCGATGTATATATATGTATATATACAC